>NC_087250.1:19147500-19447500 GCF_037042905.1 Lytechinus pictus | reverse complement strand
GCTATATGTGGAAATAAGCTTGACAAATGAAATCCCCGGTCTCCTGTCTTCGTTTTCCAGACACCCAACAACAGGTTTGGAAAACGAAGACCGAAGACCGGGGACATGCGTAATGTCAATGGTAGTAAAATAGTTGCAAACGCCAGTTGAGTTGAGTCTGCTTGTACGTGATTGGGCAGTATGGGGTGTATTGTATGCAAGTTTTCAGTTTCATGACAGTTTTCAGAATTGCAATGGCTGAATTCCGTGGGTGAAATATGTACGTTATCCTTAATATCATGCCCTAGCTGATAACGATATTCACACAAATAACCATAACTTATCCGCAGCCAATCATATGATGACGTATCCAAGATCAGAATATTCTTAAACTGGAGCTGAATATTATAGGCCTATCTTAGCTAGACGAATACGCAATCCCCGGTCTTCTGTCTTCGTTTTCCAGACACCCAACAACAGGTTTGGAAAACGAAGACCGAAGACCGGGGACATGCGTAATGTCAATGGAAGTAAAATAGTTGCAAACGCCAGTTGAGTTGAGTCTGCATGTACGTGATTGCGCAGTATGAGGTGTATTGTATGCAAGTTTTCAGTTTTATGACAGTTTTCGGAATTGCAATGGCTGAATTCCGTGGGTGAAATATGTACGTTATCCTTAATATCATGCCCTAGCTGATAACGATATTCACACAAATAACCATAACTTATCCAAAGCCAATCAATAACTGATGACGTATCCAAGATCAGAATATTCTTGAACTGGTGCTGAATATTATAGGCCTATCTTAGCTAGACGAATACGCAATCCCCGGTCTTCTGTCTTCGTTTTCCAGACACCCAACAACAGGTTTGGAAAACGAAGACCGAAGACCGGGGACATGCGTAATGTCAATGGTAGTAAAATATAGTTGCACTGCAAACGCCAGTTGAGTTGAGTCTGCTTACAAAAAAGTGTACGTGATTGCGCAGTATGAGGTGTATTGTATGCAAGTTTTCAGTTTCATGACAGTTTTCAGAATTGCAATGGCTGAATTCCGTGGGTGAAATATGTACGTTATCCTTAATATCATGCCCTAGCTGATAACGATATTCACACAAATAACCATAACTTATCCAAAGCCAATCATAGCTGATGACGTATCCAAGATCAGAATATTCTTAAACTGGAGCTGAATATTATAGGCCTATCTTAGCTAGACGAATACGCAATCCCCGGTCTTCTGTCTTCGTTTTCCAGACACCCAACAACAGGTTTGGAAAACGAAGACCGAAGACCGGGGACATGCGTAATGTCAATGGTAGTAAAATATAGTTGCACTGCAAACGCCAGTTGAGTTGAGTCTGCTTACAAGTACGTGATTGCGCAGTATGAGGTGTATTGTATGCAAGTTTTCAGTTTCATGACAGTTTTCAGAATTGCAATGGCTGAATTCCGTGGGTGAAATATGTACGTTATCCTTAATATCATGCCCTAGCTGATATATATTCACACAAATAACCATAACTTATCCGCAGCCAATCATAGCTGATGACGTATCCAAGATCAGAATATTCTTGAACTGGTGCTGAATATTATAGGCCTATCTTAGCTAGACGAATTGACGCGATCCCCGGTCTTCTGTCTTCGTTTTCCAGACACCCAACAACAGGTTTGGAAAACGAAGACCGAAGACCGGGGACATGCGTTATGTCAATGGTATAGTAAAATTGCAAATTAATGTCAGCCAATTAAGAAGGAAAAACCAGTTCACAGAATGTAATTCTGGAAAATGGAAAAACGGCATACTGGTCTAACTGGTCGAGTTCACTTTACTGGACCAGTTAAGAATTAAACTGGTCTGAAATTACTGGTCTAGAGTTAACCTTTAACTGGAAATTTGAAACTGGTCTGATTGATTACTGGAGTTTGTTACTTGTCTCAGTGGAATAGTGGTGTAAACTGGGAGACCTATCCCGCTTCAACTGGTCTACTTATACTAATTATTGACACAAGCAATTAACATGACTTCATTATCAGCCAATTAATGACATTAATGTATTCTAGATCAGAATATTCTTGAATTTGAGCTGAATAATAGAGGCCTTCATAATGACATTTATAAGTGGTATCTTAGCTAAACGAATGCGATCCCCGGTCTTCGGTCTTCGTTTTCCAGACACCCAACAACAGGTTTGGAAAACGAAGACCGAAGACCGGGGACATGCGTAATGTCAATGGTAGTAAAATATAGTTGCACTGCAAACGCCAGTTGAGTTGAGTCTGCTTACAAGTACGTGATTGCGCAGTATGAGGTGTATTGTATGCAAGTTTTCAGTTTCATGACAGTTTTCAGAATTGCAATGGCTGAATTCCGTGGGTGAAATATGTACGTTATCCTTAATATCATGCCCTAGCTGATAACGATATTCACACAAATAACCATAACTTATCCAAAGCCAATCATAGCTGATGACGTATCCAAGATCAGAATATTCTTAAACTGGGGCTGAATATTATAGGCCTATCTTAGCTAGACGAATACGCAATCCCCGGTCTTCTGTCTTCGTTTTCCAGACACCCAACAACAGGTTTGGAAAACGAAGACCGAAGACCGGGGACATGCGTAATGTCAATGGTAGTAAAATATAGTTGCACTGCAAACGCCAGTTGAGTTGAGTCTGCTTACAAGTACGTGATTGCACAGTATGAGGTGTATTGTATGCAAGTTTTCAGTTTCATGACAGTTTTCAGAATTGCAATGGCTGAATTCCGTGGGTGAAATATGTACGTTATCCTTAATATCATGCCCTAGCTGATATATATTCACACAAATAACCATAACTTATCCGCAGCCAATCATAGCTGATGACGTATCCAAGATCAGAATATTCTTGAACTGGTGCTGAATATTATAGGCCTATCTTAGCTAGACGAATTGACGCGATCCCCGGTCTTCTGTCTTCGTTTTCCAGACACCCAACAACAGGTTTGGAAAACGAAGACCGAAGACCGGGGACATGCGTTATGTCAATGGTATAGTAAAATTGCAAATTAATGTCAGCCAATTAAGAAGGAAAAACCAGTTCACAGAATGTAATTCTGGAAAATGGAAAAACGGCATACTGGTCTAACTGGTCGAGTTCATTTTACTGGACCAGTTAAGAATTAAACTGGTCTGAAATTACTGGTCTAGAGTTAACCTTTAACTGGAAATTTGAAACTGGTCTGATTGATTACTGGAGTTTGTTACTTGTCTCAGTGGAATAGTGGTGTAAACTGGGAGACCTATCCCGCTTCAACTGGTCTACTTATACTAATTATTGACACAAGCAATTAACATGACTTCATTATCAGCCAATTAATGACATTAATGTATTCTAGATCAGAATATTCTTGAATTTGAGCTGAATAATAGAGGCCTTCATAATGACATTTATAAGTGGTATCTTAGCTAAACGAATGCGATCCCCGGTCTTCGGTCTTCGTTTTCCAGACACCCAACAACAGGTTTGGAAAACGAAGACCGAAGACCGGGGACATGCGTAATGTCAATGGTAGTAAAATATAGTTGCACTGCAAACGCCAGTTGAGTTGAGTCTGCTTACAAGTACGTGATTGCGCAGTATGAGGTGTATTGTATGCAAGTTTTCAGTTTCATGACAGTTTTCAGAATTGCAATGGCTGAATTCCGTGGGTGAAATATGTACGTTATCCTTATTATCATGCCCTAGCTGCATATATATTCACACAAATAACCATAACTTATCCGCAGCCAATCATAGCTGATGACGTATCCAAGATCAGAATATTCTTGAACTGGTGCTGAATATTATAGGCCTATCTTAGCTAGACGAATTGACGCGATCCCCGGTCTTCTGTCTTCGTTTTCCAGACACCCAACAACAGGTTTGGAAAACGAAGACCGAAGACCGGGGACATGCGTTATGTCAATGGTATAGTAAAATTGCAAATTAATGTCAGCCAATTAAGAAGGAAAAACCAGTTCACAGAATGTAATTCTGGAAAATGGAAAAACGGCATACTGGTCTAACTGGTCGAGTTCACTTTACTGGACCAGTTAAGCCCTTGTAAAAAAGTACTGCGATTACCGCGGTACTACTGCGGTACTACCACAGTACTACTGCGGTACAATTGAAGTACTTGTAGTATACCGCGGTACTACCGCGGTACTACCGTGGTACTTATGCAGTAGTACCGCAGTACAATTGAAGTACTTGTAGAACCGTGGTACTATCGTGGTACTACCGTGGTACTTATGCAGTAGTACCGCAGTACAATTGAAGTACTTGTAGAACCGTGGTACTATCGTGGTACTACCGTGGTACTTCCGTGGTACTTATGCAGTAGTACCGCAGTACAATTGAAGTACTTGTAGAACCGTGGTACTATCGTGGTACTACCGTGGTACTCTTGCAATAGTACCGCGGTACAATTGAAGTACTTGTAGAACCGTGGTACTATCGTGGTACTACCGTGGTACTACCGTGGTACTCCTAATCACTAAATATGGCTCAGAATATGCTTATTATCTGTATCAACATCCATTTTTACTAAATAAACTGGTTTTTAACATTACAAATTGTGATAGCCAACAAATTCCTCATGTATTTCTTGGTTTTTAATTTCTTATGTATTTGTTTGATATTATATTTTTTTTGTTTTTCTTTTTATGGAAAAAATATTGAACATTATTCAACAACTTTTAGCCCCAAATCAAATGATTGCAGTGATGAAAAAGAAAAATAATGAGGGTTTTGACTATTCTTTGAAAAAAAAAACAATTCCCACAGGATTTGTACACAAATTTATATAGGCTAATTAATCTTTACATGCAATATGGACATTGAACAGTAAAATCATGCGATGTAATATGTACGCGATTGTTTGACAATCGTGATCACCTGAAGGACGCATGCGCGTATCTCGAAAAATCACGTGACGCGCGTGCACCTTTTTTATTGGATCGTAGAAAGGCGCGCGCGATCGTCTATTTTTCATTCAAGATCTCAGCTTCACTATGCCGCCACCAGCTTCAGACGAGTTCTTCTGTCTTTTTGAATTTGAAAGCGATGACAGCGTCGAAATTGGACCATTTTCTTGGATATTAGACACGGACAAGGATGTGGATCCTGAAAGCTATGTCGATCAAGCTGTTGAAGTTATGTGGGTCAGTGGCAGCAAAACGGAGAAGTATCGAGCAACAGTGTTGGCTGTAAATAGTAAGTCCGTACGGTGTACCCATGCAACTCAGTCCCATGCATCATGCATGCATTACTAACAATGACGTACATGTCAACGAATAATGTCAAAAATACATATTCTCTGCATAAAATCAAATTGAAAATTATATGATCGGCTGCACAATCTCATAATGAACACATCTGATGTCATACAATATTTAAGTCTAAAGAATTTAACGTAGGCCTACATATTTTTCTTCAAGTTCAAATCGACTTTCAAATAGATCTAGCCTAAACCTTCCAAAAAGAAACTGCGTCTGCGAAGCCGAAGACAAACGTGTGCATGGCCATGGGAATGTAACATTATTGTTGACATGCTCACTCACTGCCACCATTCCTAATCCTATATATTCTTGTCATATGTGTAAAACACCTTGTGTATGTTAGTACTAGATCTACTTGTGACTCATTAACCCATCAAGGACGAGAGCTATTTAAAGCCTAAAGGCTAAAGGCCAAATTGATCATTGTTTTCCTCTACAAATTGGCAACTCGTATTTGTCGTAAATTTTGTTGGCCATTATTCGTTAAAATATCACTACCATCCCACAAATATGCGGGGCTTAGCCTTAGGCACTGATGGGTTAACAGTCAATTGACATGGTCCATTGACTTGTACCACTACCTACAGTCAATGTACTATTAATTAGATCTATATTGATTCAAATTGTTATTTTGGTAAAAAAAGGTCTACAATTGCACACCCCCCTGGCATTTCAACAAATATTTGGCCGATTGAAATTTGCACAAATTGATGCTCTAAGTCTAACTAATAATGATTGATATGTGACAAAAATTTCAAAGAAATTCGAAGGCGGGAACTCACGATATCGCCTTATCGGTGTCAACATGGCAATGGCTGCGATTGCGATGCCGATGGAGAGTAGTTGTTGCCTCCGATCGTACAACCAATTGTGATGGATCACAAACAATTATAACGCTGTGAGTGTGATAACATTAACAAGACTTTTTACATTTTTTTCTGTTATTTTTTCCCTTATAATTTATATTCATAATGGAAAAAAGTTTATCACATGTTATGATCAGCGTTATTATTGTTTGGGATTGATCACAATTGGTTGTACGATCGGAGGCAACAACTACTCTCCATTGCGATCGCATTGGATGTCGATGCCGATATCGTAATGTATTAATCATTATTAGAGCATCAATTTGTGCAAATTTCATCTCAATCGGCCATACACTTTTGAAATGCCAGGGGGGTGTGCAATTGTAGACCTTTAGGCTTTACCGTTATTTTTGTTAACTGAATTTGACTTTGTATTTGAATGTTCTACTAGCTACTCTTCTATATTATAAACATTGTCTGTGATTTATGTTCTGATGTTCGTACATTGCCATGATGTTGGTATATTGCAGTGAGTGCGATGTAAACAGTGGCACTGACCACATGATCACGTAGTACTAGTAAATTTCCAAGACCAAGCCTCACATGCATTATCAACATGTCTGTTATTTAACTCCGGGCATCGCTAGCAGATTTTTTTTTTTTTTTTTTTTTAAATTATTTTAAAGCAGTTTTTCGCTGCGCATTACTCCCATTAGACATTTTTGGCTCCGGATCACTAGCGCTGTCGCGCTAGCGATCCCCGGAGTTACATGTCTGTTAACTCCGAGGATTGCCACGCTGCGCGTGGCGATCCGAATCCACTCAAAAGTGAACAAAAAAAGTTCACATTTGTGCAGCTGAATTCAGCTTTAAAATAATAAAATCATGCAATACTTAATTACCACCAAAATATGACGCAATATGCTAGCTTTGCTGTGCCTCCATAAAAGAATCGGATTTCCCCCTCCATTCGGCACAAATTCAGTCATTTAATGGCTTCCGAGACTTCCCTCCCGTGGCCAACTGCACAAATGTGAACTTTTTTAGTTTTTTGTTCACTTTTGAGTGGATTCGGATCGCCCCAGAGTTATGTCTGTATGTGTGGCGCTGACGAGCTGCATGAATGATGAGGTAGGTACTAGAAATTGACAATCTGACATAAACATGATTATGTGCATGATTATTTTTTAGAAGTGCCCTAGCCTGTTAAAAAAAATTTTCGGGGTCTCCCTGATATGTTAAAGCAATTATCATGATTATGGAGACATTTGAAAAGTGATTTTTGTATTAATTATTTCCATAAACCAAACCAAATGAGGAGTGGGAAAGCTCCAAGTGAGTTTGTTTGAAATTGTATAGTTAATTTTTTAATTTGTTTCAAAATTGTTTAAAGGATCCAAGGATAATCTCATCAGAAAAAGGAACAAGATGTGTGACGGGCAATCAATGGAGACTGATAAGGAAACTGGGAGAGGGAAGAGAAAGAAGAAACCAACACGCACATACATGTATTCATCTTCGGAGTTGGAGACGGATGATGAGGAGCCTCAACCAAAAGAAACAAAGGTGTGTGTACATGTGTCATATGATATCCCAACACTGGAAGTAATTTTTGATGACTGACAGATTAACAAAATCTTTCTATCCAGTTATCATTTACAAACTCATCAACAAACATAGTCAATAAATCCTTTACAGTTTACAGAAATAACATTGTTGGCTTTGTTTCAATATTATGCAGCTCAATCATATTTATAAACAAATGTTCTGGTTAAAATGTATAAGGAGGGATATTTGTTTTCAATTTGTAGAAACAGAATAACATGTTTTTGCTCTTTTTTTAAATTTCTTGGGTGCTTAATACAGATGGTTCTAAGCGTCTACATATTGCTAAATTTTTCTTCATGAAGTAACTGCAATCGCCAATGGTTGTGTAACTTGTGTGCCTAGACAATTCCCAAGATGCTAAACAGTACTATTTAAAAAAAATCATAAAATTGTTTTTACTTCTATCTTTTCCTTTTTCAGAAATCAAAATCAAAAATTTCACAGTGCAATGAGATGGCCAGGGATCTCAGGAAGCAAATGTTTGGTGCCAATGAAACGGTATGTGCAGCTATTTAAACACCTTGGAATTGCAACTTGCAAGCGTGATTAATCTAAGGTACCTGTTGATGCATAGTAAGCTATAAGTTTGTTCACATATGCAAAGTGTCCTAAAATCACTGTTATATGACAATTAACTAAATGCTCAGTCCTGGGCAAGTCCAAGATAACGCGCGTGTTACGTATGGGACATTTCAGAGGCTTTTATTTCCAGAAAAATGGTGTAAAGGAACTTTGATTGCATTGAATTTAACCATGGTGATTGATATCCAGGAGAAGTGTATTCATGTAAAAAATTGTGAGAAATGACCTTGACAATGAGATTTTAGAAGAGAAAATGTGTGCTGTTACGTATGGGACCAGAAGAAAAGAGATTTTTTTAATTTCTTTTTCAAGTTGAAATTGCTCAGAAAGTATTTCATTTAAAACCTTGAAACTCACTGTGATAAAAGTCACAGCACTCAAGTTTACCAAGGATAAATTTCATGTAAAAAGGCAGAAAGCTCTAAGTACAGGCTCTGATTAAAGACAGATATGACGTGTTACGTATGGGACATTTTTTCCCCTATTCGTTTAGTGTGTGGAAAGCGTATATTGGATTTTTGGTCTGGTTACCAAAGTGAAATAAGCTGTAATTAATCAGATTTGTTTGCAAATTGTCAGGAAAATGAAATTCCAATAAAATTTACAACCATAATCATATTTGATTATATTTTTCATTTTTATCTATTTTGTTTCATACGGGCATGCTGCTAATCAACCACTAACTGATTTGAACATGTATTTACTAGTGCTAATTATTATAGAAGTTTTGATGATATTTTTTTTTTTTTTTTTATTTGGGGGTGGGGGCAATTTTTATACATTCACTGGGCTTTTAAGTTGTATAATTAAACTGTGTGAAAATGCCTTTTCTATTGTTCAAGAAGAACCACTTGAGTAATACCAGCTATAGATCTACAAACAAGTATGATCATTCTGTGCGAATATAATGAACCACCGTGCACCGTTCTTGGTCTATATTAGTGTATTTTCCCTAAATATGAAATGCCATGAAACAGTTGCATGATTTCTAAAATGAAAGCATACACACCCTTGCTTTTATCAAATACATCTTTACTACCTGTAGATTTAATCTTGAACAGGGGGGCCACAATATGAAATAATACACAGTTAAAATTCTTGATGTTGTCACAGTTTCTAACAAAACTTTTCTGAAAGGCTATTTTTTATGGGCATCTTCTGCATCATCACATAATTTTTGTAAAATTTGTTCTTTTTTTTTTTTGTTATCCCTCTTCACTGTATTTATCTTACTCAGTAGCTACACTTTCCTCTGTAAAGATGTGAATTTCTTGATTGGTAGTAACTGGTGGAGGTAAAAAAAAAAAATCTGTCTCTGGTTCATTAGCAAAGCTGAACTTTGTTTTGCAAGACTTGTTTTCTTCCTCATGATTCCGAGGCTGACAGTAATGGCAACTGTCTGAATGTCATATATTTTCACCTTTCTTACAAATTAATAAATAAGAGGGTATTTTTTAATCAAATTATAGCATTCTTTCAATCTGAATCAGGTTCTTCTGGATGGCTTAATGTTGTTGCATTTCTTGAAGAACAAATGTGCTCCTTCATATTCAGATTGTTCTCAAATGAAGTGATGACTTCTGTATGGATTATGCTCTACCTAAATTAATATATTTTACACATTTCATGCTGATTTATTTTACCTACCTCTCCCCATTTAGAATGCAGCAGTCTAGTATTGTCTCAAGACAGTGGCTGCAAGATTGGGATGCATGCTGCAGGCTCATTGACCATTCATGTACTGAGAAACTATTGATGCCTGCTGCATGTACATTCGCATGCAATATATATGGGGATGTCCCATACGTAACACATTGTCACATACGTAACATTATTTCATTTGCTAATTAAAAATGGGTCTAATTGTTATTTCTTTTCTTTCTAACCAGTATCTAACTTCTTAACACAATAAATTAGAACTTCCCAGAATAGCACTGCAATAACTTTTACAAATTCAGAAATAAACTAAAAAAATGTCCTCAATTTGTTACGTATGGGACAATCGCTGATAGGACGCGACCTAATTTGCATAATTAATTGCGTCGTGCATAAATTTTCATACCAAATTAAAATAGATGATGAACCTCTTAGGTCCACATATTAATAAAATTTCAATTGTGTTCCTTTAAAGGTGTAGATCAGTAGTGGTTTAGGAACTCGAAATGTATTTGAAATCAGGTTAATGGGTATTTATATAAAGAAAACATCATTAAAGAACTATCGTGGAATTTTGGACACCTAATTTTACTTCTGTGTGATTTTATGAATGAAAAAAGGTTGATCTTGTATCCATCGAAGAGCGAAAATTCGTTCGTAAAATTCAAATATCAATACACACGGCCGTTATCGACTTTTGTACGTGGGCCACGTACAAAAGTAAATATGTTTTCTTTGATATTTCAGCCATTTCTGAACCGATTTTGATCAAATAAACGTGACATTTGTTTAAAATTAATGATCTTACTTCAGTATTTTTAGTTATTTTCATTCCAGCTCCCAAAATAGTTAAATGGTTCCAACGCCCTCTCGCCCACTACTGATCTTCCTCTTTAAATAATAATGATTTTTTTATATTTGTCCCATACGTAACACAGCATTTCTAATTTATGCAAATTAAGTCACTGAAATTTGCATAAATTTGCATGATACAATTTATTCCTTCACAGAATTTTAAATTTCAACTATCATGCTTCAAAATGACACCAAACATTTCAATGTTGAGCAAAGATGAAATTTTGTCTTCTCAGGGGACCTTATCTTGGACTTGCCCTCCTATTGATTGCTACAATTTTAACACATTTGAATGAATCCTTTAAAATTTTCATTGAACATATTTAGCTAAGTAATTAAACATTATAAATGTACAAAGTCAATATATTTAGTTAGATAAGTATGCTAATTGCCATGTAAAATCTTACAAATCCTAATTCACAGTGAAACCTTGTTATTGGTCAAAATTAACTAAATCCTGTTATGACGAGGTAATTGCGCTGGTTCACATTCATAAACCATACTTTTTAACTAGTGTCCGATTTGTTATCATTCTGACAGAAAAAATCAAATGGACGTACGGCAACGGGAAGTGGAACAAGTGGTGAGATAATTGACCTGAAAAAGCAGTTGGAGAAATCAAGGAGAGAGACTGAGGATCTGCAGGTGAAGCTGACTAAGGAGAAGGCAGTTAGGGAAAAGATACAGCAACAGCTGTTGTTTTTGCAAGGTACAGTATTTCCTCCCATTATTTAGTATTCAAATGCTTGGACAATACCTCATAGTCATATACCTCACATATTCGTTAAACAAACCTTTAGTTTATGGTGCCCTTTTGAGCCCATTTAAATAATTCATGTTGAATAGTTGGTAAAAAAAAAAGTTGGAATGAGGGGACTTGTTCCATATGTTAACAACTCTGTATAAGCCTTCTGAACTTTGTGAAATTCATGGAGTGGCTTCTTTTTCTGAGGTATCCCAATCTCTCAAAGAAGTTTTCTACTTTTTTTTATCTGTGTCATGATCTTATGTTTGTATTAAATCTCCAGCTCTCTTCTCCATTCTAGAGTATTCAGCTTCGGTTTGGCAAATTTTTCTTCATATAATACCTTCATAGTTTTAAATAGTTCAATTTTTAGTGGTATGAATAAATATCTATGTTATTTTGTTTTTGTTCAAGGAGTGCCTAAATTCATCGAAACCTTTAAAGGGTTCATAGTGGATATGGAGGAGATGTCGAGACTCAAGGTATGTTGTGAATCTTAAGGGGTGGTCACACTGGACATGACTATACCCACGAATTTGCTGTATGCATGTGGTACGAACTAGTGCTCTATGTCTACTGTTCACATATTTGCCAATGCCATGAGAAAGCAGTAAGAATCCGATAACACTTCCATCAAGAATGGAGAAGAACCAGTACGATGTCTTGCGAACTCAGTATGATTGCAGTAAGAATGGTGGACAATACCTATGACATTCTTACTGCAATTGTACCAAGTGTGTAACCCTCGTACTGGTTCTTCTTTCTTGATGGAAGAGTATCGCATATTTACTGCTGTCTCACTGCATTCTTGTGGCATTCGCAAATATGCATACAGTATGCATTGAGCATATGTAGGTATGGTCGATACATGGCGAACTACGATCGTACAGGTTAATACCGCAGGCAAATGTGTACAGCATTTGTGGGTATAGTCATGACTGTGTGATCACTCCTTTAGGCAAAGCGATTCCAGGCCAGCGTGCATTTGTGTTTATGATGAATTACTCTGGATGGATCGTTATATTGTATAGGTCTATGAAAACTGAATCAGTGGGAATTAGTAACTATTTAGAAGTCATTTTTTAGAGGAGGAAACATGCATGCAAATCTCTTATGCTATTTGCTATTTTCTGTTTGCTTTTGTTTCCTTTGATTGCTTGACCTACTTTGCAGTAAAATCTTGGTAAATATTTGATGGTATGAAATATGGATTTTCGTTTTCATTGGCAGGCTGATCATGAAGAGATGCACTGTCCATCATCCTCGCCCGCTCGTTCCTCCACCCAGTCCTCCACCCAATCCTCGCCATCATCAGCACGACCACAGGTAATTACTTCATGTATAAATATTTTAGTTCGACTAAGTGGCCCAGATTCAAAAAGAAAATTTGTACATAACCATGATTAACATTGATTACTGCTCGTATACAAGATAACAATTTCTAATTATATGATGGTTCGAGCTTGCAAATCGGCAAAATATTTCAGAAACATTTATTTGTTGCATTAAGTGTGTACTGTCAATATTGTTAACAGTATTTAGTCCTCACCAGGCCAGGTTAGTCTATAGCCCGCACCCCCCCCCCCACAAGAAATCTCGGCCCCTTATAACGAGGTGTTTGGGACCATCGATTTTACCTTGTCATAAGCGGTATCTCGTTATAAACGGCAGATTCAATAACACATATAGAAACACATTTACAATTGGGACCAAAGGATTCTCCTCGTTATAAGCGGTACAGGGAAACCCCGTTATAACGAACTCGCTTATAACGAGGGGAATCCTTTGGTCCCGATCGTAAATCTGTGTTTTATATGTATTATTAAATCTGCCGTTTATAACGAAGTACCGCTTAATATAACGAGGTAAATTTGATGGTCCCGACCACCTTGTTAAAACAGGGTTACCTGTACTTCATTATAAGCGAGCTCGTTATAACAGGGTTTCCCAATATCATGATCACTTCTGACAGATGTACCCGTCCATTATGTAATTTTTACTCAGATTACAAAGCTACCAGCAATTTTGATTTGATAATATTTTCTTCATTCATTGTTCGTTTATAGTGGAAAATGTGTGCCATCATGGACATTACATATTTGGGCAAATTATGTAATGGATCCTGATGGTACACATTTTATGAAATAGCTGAACATTTGATGAGCCAAATGTTTGTAAACTTGTAGTGTATAAACTTGTTCATAGCTTTGTATTCAAAGTACAAGTTACATCCTTTAAATTGTGCGATAGCGGAAGCAGGATTTTTTATAGTTCGCAATCGAAGATCCATCTAGTTCATATTTGTAATGTCTTTGACTCTGGAATAGCCCGTATCAGCCTACTTATTATAAAAAGATATCACTGCCCAATCTATGCAGGGCTAGTGCTTAGCTTTTTATTTACAGGTGAACATAACACATTAAATATATTTGATCATAGACTTGTGTGTTGTAGAACCTAACAAGTTTGTGGCTAATACAGAGCTTCTTTCTTATTTCTAGTGGCCAAATAAAATTTCAAGTGGCCATTGGCACCCAAGTCGTGCTATGATTCTCATTTACCTACCTTGACTATAATCTTTTTTTTTTTGTTTTTTACGTGTTCCTTTGCAGGTCATGTCAAGTCAAAGTTCCCAGGAGTGTCATCATCGGAAATCCGCATCGTTATGCGGAACAAAGTTGGCAACGAAATTAAGTTGGCCAAACGTAGATCTCAACCGAAAGAGAACCAAGCCAAAGAAAACCAAGCCAAAGAATTAAACCAAGAACCACAAGATGAGACCGAATGAAGCACTTTGTCAAGATGACTAATTAATTAATAATGAGCTAAGTCTTGTTACTTACTAATTATCCCCTGTTCACTGTCCAGAGGAGGCAAATTTGCGCGACCTGCCACATTCTTCGCACCATTCAGTGACGAGGTCAGTAACATGGGCCTGCCGAACACTGCCAGCATCAGAGGACTTTAATAACAAGCACATGCATATTCTGTTCCAAATATAATTTAGTATGATCATCATGATGCGACCTATCCGAGTATGCCATGTTTGGTACGTTTCTGGCACTTCTGAATCGCCCGTCGCTCCTGTGTATTTTTTTGGTTGATTGGAATATGTTTTAGACCACAGGCATTGCTATAATGCTTGCTACAGACCAACATTAAAAAAAATAATAATAATGTTTTAATAGGGGCCAGAATTATCCTTATCTGATATATTAAAGGTGCTCCTGCATCGTTTATCATACACACAGTGCCATCTTGCGCACAAACTAGCCTAGTTCAAAATGGCGATCTGTAGCGTAGCATCCCAACGCTTGATGATCTTTAACATTTCACCTGTTTCTAAAGCTATTTTGATAAAAAGCTCTTCATGGGCCATCACATCAATTCTAGGCATGTATTGTGTTTTCCGTCCAGCTGGTACTAATATATTAAATTTTATGTTTTGGCATGTGGATATCAAATGACAGTGCGCACGCATCAATCAGTGTTCTTTGTTGGCACCCTTCTAAACAAATAAGTGTCAAGAACTTTCTTGTTGAGTAAATTTTGATCTGATAAGGAAACAATTTGAGATTTTTTTGTGCAAAAAATGGCATTTATATATGATCTACGGATAAAAGCCCAAATTCACCTTGAAGAATGGAATCAAATCAGACTAACAAGAAACTACGTCTCTTGGAAGACATCAAAATTTATATGGGGAACCTAAATTGCCTCAAACATGCATTAAAATTTGAGACATTTGGTATTGTTAATCTGGTCTTTAAACAAAAGCGAATGGAATTAAAATTGCTTTTGTTATGATTTTGAATGACGGGAATATACCAAATTATTTCATGTTCCTGATTGTTCCGTACTCTATTTGCCAAAGATATTGCTGAAATATATTCATTGTGTGCTGAAAAATAACTTTGATAATGTGTATGCGTTTGACGCCATTTATTTAAGTGGCAAATTTCCTCTCGTCCTTTAAAAACTTTGCCTTGTGCCAAATAACAAAGTATGCTCATGTAACATTTTAAAGGCATTGTCTTCTATATGTGTACACAATATATTTACCCTACTTATTTGTTGTGTAAGGTCACATTGATAAAGTGCTGTAACAAATATTGTTATATTATTGATAGATTATCTGTAGTAGTTATAAAAAAGTACTAAAGTAGAGATGTTAGATATCTTCATGTTTTTGTTGCAACTCAGTACAGATGTTTTTAACTACAGTTTTGAGATATTATTGATAGATTATCTGCTACAATTTCTACATATATGATTCATTTATTTATTTATGATTCATTATTTTAAATAATCATATTTTACTTCTATTTACTTACCTTGTCAAAGATTTTCTTTGCTCTTCATTACCTATAATATATATTTATGTTCAGTTTAATTCTCCACTCAATTCAATCTTTATTTGGAAATAAAGATTGAATTGACTGTATTATTCGTGTTAATTATATATTCAAAAAGCTGCATCACTTCGCCGTGATCCCTCGCATAGGCCTATAAAGTTGATTCTATCCTTTGGGTTTATGTCAGGTTTCTATAGCTTCTGACCATACGAGCATTGAAAGTTAAGGGGTTTATGGGACGAATTATCGACTAGGGCCGTCCATAGCTCAGTCGGTAGAGCACCGGGCTAGCAATCCGGAGGTCTCGGGTTCGAATCCCGATGGAACCCCATTTTCTTTGCTCTTTATTACCTATAATATATATTTATGGTCAGTTTAATTCTCCGCTCAATTCAATCTTTATTTGGAAATAAAGATTGAATTGACTGTATTATTCGTGTTACTTGTCAAAGATTGGAAGGAACTTGATTGATGTATGTTTTTGTTCCAACTTGGATACAAGTACGTGTTTTACAACTCAACAGTTCTTGAAAATTTTATAGACTTTATATGAAGCGTAATCTCAACTTGCCTTTACCATAAACATTGTGCTCGAACCTAAAACTCGTTAGTCATAGTAGTTATAAAAAAGTACTAAAGTAGAGATGTTAGATATCTACATGTTTTTGTTGCAACTCAGTAGAGATGTTTTTAACTACAGTTTTGAGATATTATTGATAGATTATCTGCTGCAATTTCTACATATATGATGCATGTGTTTAGTTTTAATGGTTTTAAATAATCATGTTTTACTTCTATTTACTTACCTTGTCAAAGATTGGAAGATTTATGTTTTTGTTGCAACTTTGATACAAGTACGTGGACAGTGTTTTACAACTCAACAGTTCTTGGAAATTGTATAGACTTTTTATATGAAGCGTAATCTCAACTTGCCTTCACCACAAACATTGTGCGTGAACCTAAAACTCGTTAGTCATAGTTGTTATAAAAGTACTAAAGTAGAGATGTTAGATATCTTTGTTTTTGTTGCAACTCGAGTACAGATGATTTTCACTACAGTTTTTATCATGTAAAATATTAAGCATATAACTTTAACTTGCCTTTACTTCAACCAACCATTCAGCCATTGTGTGTGCTAAAACTTCAGGAATCCCGTTACCTCAACCAACCATTTAGCCATTGTGTGTGCCAAAACTTAGTCATGTTAGTAAGAAAGTACATGATTACAGATGTTAAAACATATATATATATATATATATATATACATATCTCAAAATAAACTTTTTATAATATTAATACTTTTGTAATTTTCTTATTACTGTGATTAAGCTAAATGAAATTGTGATCGTTTTCATAAAGGTGTGCAAGTACCGCAGTAGCACCAGGGTAGTACCATGGTACAGGTACCACGGTACTATCGCAGTACTATCGCAGTACAGGTTTACAGGTACAGCGGTACTACTGCGGTAGTACCGCAGTATAGGTACCGCGGTACTACCGCAGTACAGGTACCGCGGTACTACCGCAGTACAGGTACCGCGGTACTACCGCAGTACCTGTACTGCGGTACTACCGCAGTATAGGTACCGCGGTACTACCGCAGTACAGGTACTGCGGTACTACGGCAGTACTACTGCGGTACTACGGCAGTACTACTGCGGTACTACCGCAGTATAGGTACCGCAGTACAGGTACCCTGTACTGCGGTACTACCGCAGTACAGGTACTGCGGTACTACCGCAGTATAGGTACCGCGGTACTACCGCAGTACAGGTACCGCGGTACTACCGCAGTACAGGTACCGCGGTACTACCGCAGTACCTGTACTGCGGTACTACCGCAGTATAGGTACCGCGGTACTACTGCAGTACTACTGCGGTACTACCGCAGTATAGGTACCGCGGTACTACCGCAGTACAGGTACTGCGGTACTACCGCAGTACCTGTACTGCGGTACTACTGCAGTACCTGTACTGCGGTACTACTGCAGTACTACCGCAGTATAGGTACCGCGGTACTACCGCAGTACAGGTACTGCGGTACTACCGCGGTACTACCGCAGTAGTACCGACCAATTTACCACGAGTACTACCGCAGTACTTGTACTGCGGTAGTACTGCGGTACTTGTACCGCAGTACTACCGCAGTACTTTTTTACAAGGGAGAATTAAACTGGTCTGAAATTACTGGTCTAGAGTTAACCTTTAACTGGAAATTTGAAACTGGTCTGATTGATTACTGGAGTTTGTTACTTGTCTCAGTGGAATAGTGGTGTAAACTGGGAGACCTATCCCGCTTCAACTGGTCTACTTATACTAATTATTGACACAAGCAATTAACATGACTTCATTATCAGCCAATTAATGACATTAATGTATTCTAGATCAGAATATTCTTGAATTTTAGCTGAATAATAGAGGCCTTCATAATGACATTTATAAGTGGTATCTTAGCTAAACGAATGCGATCCCCGGTCTTCGGTCTTCGTTTTCCAGACACCCAACAACAGGTTTGGAAAACGAAGATCGAAGACCGGGGACCCGTGCATTGTCAATGGGAGAACATGTGTCGGGGCAAGGTCCAAAGTCCATTCTAACCCGCGCACGTGTTTTGTACACACTTTGCACTGCTTTGTTACACACTTCGGGCGTGAACTACAAACGCTTTCATACGAGTGTGATATGAGTCCCCGGTCTTCGGTCTTCGTTTTCCAGACACCCGTTAATGGTGTATGTGTTTGGGAGGGAAGGGGTGACGGACACAACTTTTGTTCTCTTCAGTGAGGATTTCTATTAATTTTTTTTGCTTTTTTGTTGTTGGAGAGGCTAGTTGTTTTTTGCAGGCGTAACCGTTATTCCAAATAATTATGGGCCACGGGGGGGGGGGGGGGGGGTGGCAAACATGGCGTAAAAGACAAAATCTGTTAAAAATGCAAGAGAGCAAAAAAATGAAACTATACAGAAACATCAGTCACTCAATTTTGTTGCATGCACAAGAGCGTAAAATGAAATGTGCCGTTTTTCGAAATGAAATATATTTTTTAAATTTGAGTGACTGATGTCTTTTACGCCATATTTGCCACCCCCCCCCCCCCGTGGCCCATAATTATTTTGGACTAACGGTTACGCCTGCAAAAAACAACTAGCCTCCCCAACAAAAAAAAAGCAAAAAAAAATAATAGAAATCCTCACTGAAGAGAACAAAAGTTGTGTCCGTCGCCCCTTCCCTCCCAAACACATACACCATTAACTACTCCTATGGGTCATTGTCTGTGTGTTTTTATCCTGGTTTTGAATTGTGGGCATAATTTTTTTTTTTTAAGACCCAAAAAATCACCGTCTTTGTTTTGTTGTCATCCATACGCGCCCCTCATCCGGCTCCCGCAACCACCAATCAGTATGAGTTTTTTTATTCTTATCATTATTATTTTTTTGTTGTATTCAGTAGTTTTTTTTTACAACTTCAATTCATACAAAAAATAGAATACATATAACAAATAGAAGTTGGATGTCTTTACAAATTGATGCATACCTTGACAAACTCATAAATTAAACATCATTTTCTTCCCCTTAAGTGTTGCAATAAAACACAATGTCAGACATCTTCCAATACATAATTATTAATCATTACCAATGCTAATCGATGTTTATAAGTTTTTTCGTTTCAACTTTAATAGATAATCGTTTACTCTTGATACCGATATCTTTTAACTTACTTTCAATTTCAATTCGTGCTTTTGGAGACACGGTTCACAAAATCTATTGATTTATAGTTCACTATCTTCAAAATCCTTATTGGTCGGGCGCTATTGGTCGATAACTCCAGCGCGATCGGCCGGCATTCAAGTTCCCCCGCGCTGGCATTGCTTTATAGGTTTATAACGAACGATCCCATTGGTTGATTTAACGTCATGACATTAAATCGTTGAGCAGTAATTCGGAATTACGTCGTGTAGTAATTATTTACTACACGACGTAATTCTTTAGGTAGTGTAGTAATTGGAATTACTACACTACGTAATTATTTACGTCGTGTAGTAATTCAAATTACTACA
Organism: Lytechinus pictus; assembly: GCF_037042905.1. Taxonomy (NCBI): domain Eukaryota; kingdom Metazoa; phylum Echinodermata; class Echinoidea; order Temnopleuroida; family Toxopneustidae; genus Lytechinus; species Lytechinus pictus. The sequence continues at coordinate 19,427,554 of NC_087250.1, read as the reverse complement.
CGACCTTAATCATTTGATGTAGCGACACTAATTCATTTAACGTCATGACATTAAATCGTTGGGCAGTAATTCAGAATTGCGTCGTGTAGTAATTCGAATTACTACACTACGTAATTATTTACGTCGTGTAGTAATTCGAATTACTACACTACGTAATTATTTACGTCGTGTAGTAAATTGAATTACGACACGACGTATATCCGTGTTTTTGACGGTCTCCTGCTTCCATAGATATCCGTCCCCGCAGACGCGGCGATCAGCCCGTGTGCGCACGCTAAAATTTATCATTCTGCGGCTCGCGTGCTAGGAATGAACTTGATTTTTCTCTCAATTACGAAACTCATCGTGGAAAACGGTTATCCAATATGCAATGATATACTCGTAAAATTTGTCGTCATGTATCATTTACACACAGATAATTGAATATAACCCTTCTTTTGGAGAACTATTAGTAAGTTGTTCGAATCTAACGATTTTCTTTTAAAAATATAACAACAATTTACCTGATTTCAAATGCCTGCCATTTCTTAAAAAAAACTAGAATCAATAAGCCACCACCGTTATCAGTTGTGAAAAATTCTAGGAAACGTACTAAGATGCTTTTGCAAATGATTAAAAATTAAGGGGATATGAAAATAAGGATTTTGCAATGCTATATCAAATTTCTGTTATATTTTCATCAATTTTGGGATTGCATCGAAATGACTGATAATTCAAAGTCTTACCCACACTTGCTTGTAAATTCGGTATATGTTGGTACACTGATAGTCAATGTAAATGATAAACATTCATAGCCTCACTAAAATTGAACAAATCCATTGTTTTTAGAATGTTAATGTCGCAGACATTTTGGAGAGTGAGCAAAGTGATGCTAACAAACGTCGCTAACAATATTGCTAGGCGAAAAGGCCTTTCAATGGCGCGCTCCACTGAGTTGAGGCCGTGAACATACGTGGACGGACATCGACGACACGAGCCGCGCTTATTTAGCTAGTCAACAGAAATGGAGACCTTATAAATTTCGCAGCCATAGGCACAGCTGACTTGAATCTTTTTGAGACAGAGTCTGGTGAGTTTTTTCACTATGATTTCGTGACAGATCTGGGAACCTGCAGTATATTATAGATAGTAAATAAGAGTAAGACGTGAATCTGTGCACAGTCCTGTGGCTGTGTACCTACCTCGAGTCGAGGCTCGAGATCGAGCGAAGTTCGTGTAGCAGTCAGACCGCAGGTCCCTATGCTAATGAGCAAAAAGGCCAGATTCATCCAAATCATCTCGTGGCTGAATCCTCCTCCTTGCAAAATCTCGTGATTTGTGAGATTTTCTTTCTCTAAGAATTTACCTGTTTTAACCTCAAGTTAAATGAAATATTATTGCACCATCAGATAGAGTAAAAGTTACTCTTTCATATTGGTCATTTATTTTGTATACAATATTTTGTTAAATAAGTAAATTTCTGGCCTGAAATTGTGCCTCAAAACTGAATTTTCTTCCTCTGTTTTCTTTTGCAAATTGTGCAAAACTTTTTATTTTGAGCCTCACTGATATCTATATCACCATAAAGCTGAACTTATGTACTTTCTCACAATGCCACTCTTGATATGCGGCACCTTTTAATCGGGTCAAGATCACACTTTTCCCACCAAGGTACAAGACGAGATTTCTGAAATTTTGTACTTGCATGAAATCCAGAGTTCTGATTGGCTGGATAAGGTTCACAGAACAACAGGCGCGGGGTATTTGAGGAGATTACCACATGGGAAGTGTGACCTTCCCACGAACCCAGGCACTGGAACCGTTGGAATTTGCCATTGTGTGGTCTTTTTGACCAATCAGAGTGCAGTATACTTGTTTTCAAGCTGCTTTATGTACTTGGCAAATGAAAAGTGTGATCTTGACCCGATTAAACCAATTCTTATTTTGAAACCTTTATCATTTCAAAGCATACATATTCAGCTTTATCATGATATAAATATCATTTGGGCTCAAACAAAAATAAAGTGTGAAAATAGCAGCTTTTGTCAGGTGAAAATATTTATTTTGTAGCATATTTTAGATCAAAATTTTAACCTATATTACAAAATCTTTGAATAAATCCAAACACATGACCTGAAAGAATTATTCTTCTTCTTTACAATGGTACCAAATTCATGAAATTCGATGCATAATTAGAGCAGCAATGACCGAATGAAAAGAGGTGTTTTGGTCCGCATCAAGCTCATTAAATATGCAAAACATCTCAAGTCATGAATATCACTTGGATGAAAGAAGCCACTTTCTTGGGACCTGCAGTCTGACTGGTAGGCTCCATCCACTCCACTTCACTACCGGCTGCTACACTGGCTCACTGCAACCATCCTGCCTGTGGCCTGTGGGGAATCTACGGGTAGGACTATGGCCATGGGGCCTGTCGCACGACGAGATGAGCGACACGTATACTTACTAGGTGTGTTTTCAAGGTCATTACCAACAATAAAAACTATTTCTGAAGATATACCTAGGCGGCTAGGCCTATCCTTTTAATAATTACAGACTAGTATGGCATACTCGTGATATAGGCCCCGCTCGAGAAAAAAATTGTAATCGATCATACCTCAATATCTAGGTTGCTAACTTCAGCTCACTATATATACTCGTGATATAGGCCCCGCTGCTGTGTTGAATGGCTTTGAATGTCCGTTTGCGGGGCCTGTTTCACGAGTATAGTACTATAACCGTTATATAGGCCCCGCACTACGGCACTTCAGACACTCCAACACAGTAGCGGGGCCTATATCACGAGTATATATTAAGCTTGCATCCTAAGATAGTCGCGAAACTGGCCCCGACCCCGTCCAATGCGCTTTTCACAGCATTCGCACGTGTGTGGGGCTCGGATGACGACTATATAGTATCCCGGGGGGGGCACTCAGTATATAATGCATAGTGGGTATGTGCCGCGGAAGGGACCCCCATTTTCACACTCAAATTTCCGTTCCGAGGCATAGCATTTTTGTCTTATTGAGACAAAAAACAAAGAAAGCCGCTCCAAGGCATAGCAATTTGTTCTTATCGAGAAAAAAAAAAAAAAAAAATCCGCTCCAAAGCTTCGCATATTTTTCGTTACGCCGTTCCGGTCGCATTGATCCGCTGCAATTTTGGTGAAAAGCGGCAGCCGAGCGCTGTCCGACCATCGTCTCTGCGCTAGCGCACCCGGCGAAGGCCGCGCTGGATGCATCATGCACGCATGCCCGTTCCATAGGGGTACATACGCACGTACTCGCACGCTGGCGATCCGTTCCAAGGACCCCCGTTTTCACAAAATTGTAGTTCCGAATTCCGTTCCGAGGACCCTCCTTTTTACAATAAGCCCGCTCCAAGGCCCCCGTTTTTTGTCTCGCCCGCGGCACACCCCTACCACTTTTTTGGTCGAGTGCCCCCCCCGGGTATAGTATACTCGTTATCGAGGCCCCTTACACTATTATATAATGGAAAATAACGTGGTCGTGGGGCTTGTTTCCCCGGCCGGTGAGAATTATCATGGGCGGCGCTGTAGGGGGCCGGGGGAGGGGGGGGGAGCCTCCAATTTATTTTCCAAATAAACAAGGAAAGAATATCATGGGCGGCACTGTAAGGGGCGGGGGGGGGGGGCTCCAATTTATTTTCCAAATAAACAAGGAGAGAGAATAATAATTCACATCTTCAGAAATTCATCTGTCGATTTATTTATGTGTTATTACAGTTATTAACTTATTGATTTATTTATCAATCTATATGTATTGATTAATTAATGTATTTAATCATTTATTGTTTTCAGTTTTTTTTTCTTATGTGATATAGAGAGTCAGAGGTATCATTTGTTTTAATTATTTTTATGTGCGGAAGTTCATTTATTTCAATCTATTTTAATAGATTAATATGTATGATAAATAAATGTATTTATATTGATAAATAAATATATTTATATTTATTCATTAATCATTTAATTTATTTGTTTTCAGTTTTTTTTTTCTTTTGTGATGTAGAGAGTCAGAGTATCATTCGTTTTTAATTATTTTCATGTGTGAAATTTCGTTTATTTATTTATCAATCTATTATTTGAATTGATTAATATGTATGATAAATAAATGTATTTATATTGATAAATAAATATATTTATATTTATTCATTAATCATTTAATTTATTTGTTTTCAGTTTTTTTTTTCTTTTGTGATGTAGAGAGTCAGAGTATCATTCGTTTTTAATTATTTTCATGTGTGAAATTTCGTTTATTTATTTATCAATCTATTATTTGAATTGATTAATATGTATGATAAATAAATGTATTTATATTGATAAATAAATGTATTTATATTTATTCATTAATCATTTAATTTATTTGTTTTCAGTTTTTTTTTTTCTTTTGTGATATAGAGAGTCAGATCGAGTTATCATTCGTTTTTAATTCTTTTTATGTGTGGAAGTTCATTATTATTATAATATTATTATTATAAAATAAATTGGAGCCCCCCTGCATTTCATTTTAATTATATTTTTTGCGGGGAGGGAGGTGCATAAAGGTTATCAACCTCAATTTTAGGGGGGACCGTCCCCCCACCGCAAATTTAGGGGGGACCTGTCCCCCCCCCCCCCCCCCCCCGCTTCCGCCGCCTATGGGGAGGTGTCATCAATAATCAAATTACATAGTTCTTGTAAATGATTTTCCCCCAATATTTCACTTGACGTAATGCTGCAATTGAATCCATTTATTCATTCATGTATCATATATCTATTTATAATCACCTGGATGTAAGTATAGTCAATATTTTTTTGAAATCAGCTTTCTTCTCTTATTCAATATTGAATCACTCATCTGGCTTCCTGTGTATATTTGGTTTTTTATTTCATTCCTTACATAAATGCCTCCTCCGCCTCCCCACTTTTCATCCATTTAAGTTCGAAAAAGAAAACAAATAGGTATATTCATTCGGGGAAGATTTATTAATTTTCTTTTGGTCAATTTCATTATTGCTTGAGGGATATCTACACTTAATTAAATTAATCTATATTTTACTGAGACTTATCCCCCCCCCCGGCAATTGGGGATAGGCCTATCATTATGTATATTATTCATTTTGCGTATAAAAGTAGGCCCTTCTTTCAAAGTACTTTTTTTTTAACCTTAATAACCTTTTGTTTTTTAAAAAGCTATACCGTTCATTGATATGCCAGTATTTCTACAGCTAACCTATTTTCTCTTCCTGCATTCATTTTAAAACCTAAATGGATGGTCCGGGTTGAAAGTATTTATAGCTTAATAAATAGAGTAGAATTCACTGAGCATAATATGCCGAAAATTTCATCAAAAAAATATTGATTGATCGTCATTTCATTAATTCACCATCCAAATATCGCATTTTTTCTTCGCCTATATGGTATTCATTTATTTACTCATTCATACACCCTTGCCCCCCCCCCCCCCGATTTCTTGTTTTTATTAAAATATTTAATAATTTCGGAAAAAGTGTCTCAATGTGTTCTTATAATTTATTTTTATGCACGAATTATTCTACTATTTCCCTTTCTGTGATATTTTATTTCAGGAGTTTAATGTGTCCCCCAGATCCGAGATTTCGTAGCGGGGGGGGGGGGGGGGGAGCTCAAATTTGAGAAGACAGTTGGTGGTCTGTCTGGTTGAATTTGTCAGGAAAAAAATATACACACAGGTACTGACGGGTCCAGTATTTTTAAAGGGGCGGGGATACAGGCTGTTCGGACACATTGCCATTCATGAAATCCATAGTCGGCCAGTCAAAGAGGAAGAAGTAAAAGTGTTTTTTTTTTTTTTTTTTTTTTGGGGGGGGGGGGTTGTGCTATGGAAGTTTATGTACATTTTAATTTAATTTTTACCAACAAGATATGCCTACCATGATTATACGGCCGAACTAAACGAGATAACTGAACATTTAAAAAAAATTATAATCCATGTGTTAAAAGCTATATGAATGGAGCACACTACCCAGTCAGCAAAGTATCTGGGCCAATATGGGCACCATATTGGGCCAGATACTTTGCTGACTGGGTAAGCTCTCTTTAACCCTAAACAGCAAACGTTTATTCAATATTTAATTACTAAACTGAAAATGGAAAAAGGACTTTACGGTAACGCATGAACAAGATATGAAAGAGGAGCGCGAACTGAATTTTTCACACTTGAAAATAGGATGCGAATGCGATTTAAGTTCGAGAAGAATTTTGTTGATATATATCGACACGAAAAGGGTACGTTTTTAAGCACTGCTGACATGTAGGAGTGAGAGAGAGAGAGAGGGGGGGGACATCTTGTTCAACACTTTATCTGTAAATATCACTATTTTACATTGATTTACATGTAGTTTAATTACCACTCACATAGTATCCTGTTGCTAGGCGACATCCAACAGGCGCTGTTTGTCATGCAGTTGCATCGTACATATTACTTAGTTGACAGTGAGATCACGATTCGTGGCATGTTCTGAGATTGTTTTTTATATATAAAAACACAAATTTAGAATGAGAAATCAGATAAAGCACAAAAGTATTTCTAATTTCATTTTTCTGTTTTTTTTTTTTATACAAATGCCAAATGACAACACGTTTTTCTCGTTGTGATTTCGTTTTTGTGTTTTCAAAAACCAAACTAAGGGGGCTGATTTCCGTTTTCGCTTCTACATGATTGGAACAGAAAAACAAATTATCCATTAATACCTTGATTGTGTAGGTTACTGGGCAAGTGAAAGTGACATTCACAATTTATCTTAGCAAGACATTCATAACATAAATGAGTAGAGTACTATTTCATATAATAAACACTAATTAAAGTATGAGAATGGCAATATTTGATCAGAGAATATCGAACTTCTTAACCGAAATGCGTGACAATAAAAATATACATTTTCATCAAACCTTTAGGTTACGAATATTTTTTCTATGTTTCTGCTTTGATTATCATCAACTTTGCGTCAGGGTAAACTGCCCCCTTGAAGGGTAGGCCTATCGTGTCAATTGATAGACAACATCTTTTCCCAAAACAGTGCAAATATGAACGAATAAATGAATATATGAATAAACCAGGAAATGAATAAGTAAGTGAAACAATACGAAGGAGAACTTGAAATAGTAATGCGCATTAGGCCATCTCTCTTTCTCTCTCTCTCTTTCTAACGTTTCGCGTATTGGCTTCAATGAGGTAACAAAATATATTTTGTATAATAATATATGGTACACAGAGAGATCAAATCCATAAGCAAAAAAAGATAAATTAACGATAATGGTTGCAATGGTCTAACATCAAATAAAACAAAAAAGTTTAATACAAACAAATATATCAATTGTTTAATTTAAAGGACAAGTCCGCCCCAACAAAAAAGTTGATTTGAATAAAAAGAGGAAAATCGAACGATCATAACGCTAAAAATTTCATCAAAGTCAGATAAAATAAGAAAGTTATAACATTTTGAAGTTTAGTTTAATTTAAAATAATAGTTATATATGCACATCCAGGTCGGTATGCAAATGAGGAAACTGATGACGCCATCCACTCACTATTTCTTTAGTATTGTATTATATGAAATATATTTTCCAATTTCTTCTCATTGTCAAGTGAAACAATTCCTCCCTGAACATATGGTTCATTCACGTTGGCCCTTATTGTAAAATCTGTGAAAAATGAAATATTGTATAATTCAAACAATAAAAAAAAAGCGAGTCCGGAACTGTATCATTTGCATCCAAATGAGTTGTGCACTTTTTTTGTGAAAAATAAGCGAAACTTTAGAATATCACAACTTTCTTATTTTACATCCGATTTAGATGAAATTTCCAGCGTTATGCTAGTTTAATATTTCTCTATTTATTCAAATCAACATTTTTTTCTGGGGTGAACTTGACCTTTAAATAAATGAAAAATAAATGAAATGTATGACCCTGTATCAACATAAGACCTCAGATAACAAAGAGATGAAAATATAATAAATGAATAAATAGATAATAAATAAATAAATGAACTTCCACACATAAAAAGAATTAAAAACGAATGATACCTCTGACGCTCTTTATCACATAAAAAAACTGAAAACAAATAAATTAAATGATTAATAAATAAATATAAATACATTAATAAAACAATTAAAATAGATTGATAAATAATTAAATGAACTTCCACACATTAAAAGAATTAAAAACTAATGATACCTAGCTCTGACTCCCTATATCACAAAATTAAAAAAAACTGAAAACAAATTAATTAAATGATCAATAAATAAATACAAATAGGCCTACATTAATTAATCAATTAAAATAGATTGATAAATAAATTAAATGAACTTCCACAAATAAAAAGAATTAAAAACGAATAACTCTGACTCTCTCTATAACAAAAGAAGAAGAAAAAAAAATGAATTAAATTATTAATGAATAAATATAAATACATTAATTAATCAATTTAAATATATAGATTGATAAATAAATAAATGAAATTTTACACATAAAAATAATTAAAAACGAATGATACCTCTGACTCTCTACATCACAAAAGAAAAAAAAATGAAAACAAATAAATCAAATGATTAATGAATAAATATCCACAAATAAATTTCTGAAGAAGTAAATCCTTATCTCTCCTTAATTGTTCATTTGGAAAATAAGGAGCCCCCCCCCCCCCCGCCCCTTACAGCGCCACCCATGATATTCTTTCCTTGTTTATTTGGAAAATAAATTGGAGCCTCCCCCGGCCCCCTACAGCGCCGCCCATGATAATTCTCACCGGCCGGGGAAACAAGCCCCACGACCACGTTATTTTCCATTATATAACAGTGCAAGGGGCCTCGATAACGAGTATACTAATAGCCGTCATCCGAGCCCCACACACGTGCGAATGCTGTGAAAAGCGCATTGGACGGGGCCAGTTTCGCGACTATCTTAGGATGCAAGCTTAATATATACTCGTGATATAGGCCCCGCTACTGTGTTGGAGTGCCTGAAGTGCCGTAGTGCGGGGTCTATATAACGGTTATAGTACTATACTCGTGAAACAGGCCCCGCAAACGGACATTCAAAGCCATTCAACACAGCAGCGGGGCCTATATCACGAGTATATATAGTGAGTTGAAGTTAGCAACCTAGATATTGAGGTAGTATAATCGATTACAAGTTTTTCTCGAGCGGGGCCTATATCACGATTTTGCCCAGACTATCATCACAGAAGATATCAATGTCTTTTGGCTCTTCATCTTTGAGTTATCACAATTTGAAAAGTGTTGAAAAGCATGTAGGCTATGTAGTATGTGTCATTAACATCAATTTTAGGGTGTTTACGACCATTTTGGAATGCGCAAATCAGCCCCTAAACATTCCGGTAGCAAAATTTCTTAAGTAACACTTGAAAATATGGGTAAATGTCTATAAAAACACAGAAATTGGTCTCCCTCCTCGATGGGACAGGAGGTGATCTGTGACCTTGAACTTGGCATCTTTTGAAAAAAATCAAACTTTGAGGGCGCCCTACAGGAAAACGACACACACTCTTGGGTCAATTTTTTGTAATTTTGTTGAGTATATGACAGTCCATAAATGTGCATAATAATATTTGGTTCTAAGCTAATTTAGTTTTGGATTTATGAGCCTCCAAACATGCTTCTGAAATCATTAACACGGATGCTTAACGCCATTTTCGGTGACCTCATGTGCGAAATCCGGTTGACAGGTCCGCGCTACAGAATACTCTTACATGTTTAGACCAAAAAGTTCTTCCAATTTAATCAATCAAACTTTGCTGCAGTAGTCAATCAAAAATAGGCAATTTTATTTAAAATAATTTCTTTGTGTGCGCATTGGTTGCTATGGGAGGCCGTATCTTAGCAACCATTTGACCTTGGGGCAAAATATTTCAGATTTTTCCGTCACACACTTGGGGCAACATTTGGTGCGAGTTTAAAGAAAATCGAAGAGGGTCGGGTGACAAGCATTGGTTGATTTGACATGGATTGACCCATAAAGAAAAATGAAAGATAGTGTAAATTACACTAAAATTTCTGGAAAGTTTCCAACCCTACATGTAATGTACTGTATGTATGTCCAACAAAAACAGATTGAAATGGAGAGATTCTTGATGTTGAGACTGAGAGATCCTGTATTTCCTATCCTCTTTGATCATACACGATTGTACGCTTAACCTACTTCGAGCATCAAAGTCTTTCAAAGAGGTAGAGAGAAAGAAAAATTGAAAATCCATAATTTATTTTGAAACAAAAATCTGATTTTTTTCTTAGGCCAAGACCATCTCAATTGAATCCATTAAGTCTTCTTGATGCAAACTTTCACAATTATTTCTTCTACAGTGTATCAGATGCAAACTTTCACAATTTTTGAATTATGTACTCTTTGATGCAAACTTTCACAAGTATTTGTTGATGCAAAATTTGACAATCTATATTTTTTTAGGCCAAGGTCATCTCAATTTAATACATGAAGTCTTCTTATATTTAGATTTGATGCAAACTTTCACAATTATTTCTGCTATGTATTAGATTCAAACTTTCAAAATTTTTTAATCATTTGTACTCTTTGATGCAAACTTTTATGAGTATTTCTTGATGCAAAATTTGACAAACTCTATTTGATGCAATTTTTCACAATTATTTCTACTATTGATGCTATATTTCACAATTATTTCTACTTTTTGATGCAGACTTTCATACTTATTTCTAATGTATTTGGTGTGAATTTTCACACTTATTCCTAACCTCCGATGCAAACTTTCACAATTTCTATTTTTGTCTCACCTGCATAGCAGAGTGAGACTATAGGCGCCGCTTTTCCGACGGCGACGGCGGCGGCGGCGTCAACACCAAATCTTAACCTGAGGTTAAGTTTTTGAAATGACAGCATAACTTAGAAAGTATATGGACCTAGTTCATGAAACTTGGCCATAAGGTTAATCAAGTATTACTGAACATCCTGCCCGAGTTTCATGTCACATGACCAAGGTCAAAGGTCATTTAGGGTCAATGAACTTAGACCATGTTGGGGGAATCAACATCAAAATCTTAACCTAAGGTTAAGTTTTTGAAATGTCATCATAACTTAGAAAATATATGGACCTAGTTCATGAAACTTATACATAAGGTTAATCAAGTATCACTGAACATCCTGCATGAGTTTCACATCACATGACCAAGGTCAAAGGTCATTTAGGGTCAATGAACTTTGGCCGAATTGGGGGTATCTGTTGAATTACCATCATAACTTTGAAAGTTTATGGATCTGATTCATGAAACTTAGACATAATAGTAATCAAGTATTACTGAACATCCTGTGCAAGTTTCAGGTCACATGATCAAGGTCAAAGGTCATTTAGGGGCAATGAACTTTGGCCAAATTGGGGTATTTGTTGAATTACAGCCATAAATTTGAAAGTGTGTTGGTCTAGTTCATAAAACTTGGACATAATAGTAATCAAGTATCACTGAACATCCTGTGCGAGTTTCAGGTCACATGATCAAGGTCAAAGGTCATGTAAGGTCAAAGAACTTTGGCCACGTTGGGGGTATTTGTTGAATTGCCATCATATCTCTATAAGTGTATTGGTCTAGTTCATAAAACGTGGAAATAAGAGTAACCAAGTATCACTGAACATCTTGTGCGAGTTATAGTAGTTTTCAAAATCAGCACTGCTGCTATATTGAATCGCGTGATGCAGGTGAGACGGCCAGAGGCATTCCACTTGTTTGATAGAAACATTCACAATTATTTCGACTATTTAGTGCAAACTTTCACAATTTATAATATTTTATTTAAAGATAAATTCCAGTTGTGGGAACGATCTCAAAATGACTTTTTTACAGAATTTAATACAGTGCGTCCCCAAAATAACTATACACTTTTGAAATGGCTGCCAAATAAAAAATGTAGCACTTTGGGGGAAAAGACTTATAGATATGGAAAGCCAATAAAGTCAAATTTAAAATGACACCAAAAAGTTGGAAAATTATTCATGCTTAAGCGAGCACTGCCCACTGAAACAAAGGTTATGAAAATTAGGGTGGGCTTGAATTAGCCTTCCAATTTATGTCAGTTTTTGAGAGGCAAATCCTTTTGAACATGTTAAGTTAAGGGCGTTGTGATAAATTAATGATCAACCGTAACCAGTTTTGGTTGCTTAAGCAAATTTCATAAAAAAAGAATTATGAAATTGAACTTTAATGCATGAGTGAACACAAATTACACTTTTTGGGCAGCATTTCAAGTTTATCATTTAGATCTCTTTTTGGGTGGCATTTCAACTTTATCATGTGGATCTCAGCAATGTGTTCATGGGAGTCGGGAGAATAGGGGGTGAGATAGGACTTAAGTGGGAGAAGTAGGTTGATGGAATAAGGGTCAACAAAACATTCAGCCCCGCCCCCTCCCTCTTTCCCGCCCTCCCCTCCTGTTGAGAGACTGATTGCTATTGTCATGTACGCGTGAAGTCCAGAGCAGAATGTTGATTTAATGATTAATTCTGAATTGGGGCATCAACTTTTTCGTATCAATCATTTAATCAATAATTTATCAGTAAATCAACTCATTCAATGTGCAATGTGATCAATCAAACATTCATTTTTTTCAATAAATTATTTCATTAATCCTCCTAATCATTAAATTTCTTGGTAATCATTCAATAGAAAAACTGACCATCAGCCACCGGTCATTTTAGTGGCAGTTAAATTTTGAATAGGCTACAATCCACGAAGTGAGACAGAGAGAGGGAGAGGGGGGCTGGGAAATGGAGGTGGAGAGGGGAGGGTACATATGACTTTTAATTTGTAAAAGGACAAAAAGAAGAGGAATGCCCCAGGTACCATCACATTACTCTGACTCTCACGATCACATTTCTGAGGTCCACAAGATGAATATGCTACACTAAAATTACAATTCCTGTTCACTCATGCATTACATTTCAATTTAGTAACTCATAAAATTTGCCTAAGAAACCAAAACTTATCTCACTTATTAATTTAGCTTAGCAAGTTCCAAAGGACTAACCACTAAAACAAAACTTTAAGGCTAATTCCTGCCTAGCCTAGCCGAGCTTATAGTCTCTCAGGAGGAGAGAAGCGTGGGGGGGGGGGGTGAGATGAGAGAGGGGTGCTAAATGTTCTGTTGACCTTTATCCCATCAACGTAAGTATACTTCACCTACCTAAGTCATATTACCCCCTCTTCTGACTGTCATGAACACATTGTTGAGATCCACATAATAATGACAAAATGCTGCACTAAAAATTGCTATTCAAGATCACTCATGCATTAAATTTAAATTTAATAACGCAAAAATTTTCACAAACAACAAACTGATCACAACTGATCTTTAATTCACCAAATAACCCTCAACTTTGCAAGTACCAAACAAAAAAAACCTGAAAGAAATTGGAAGGCTAATTCCGGCCCACCCTAATTTTCATACCCTTTGTTTCAGTGGGCAGTGCTCGCTCAAGCATGAATAGTTTTCCAACTTTTTGGTGTCATTTGAAAGTTGACTTTATTGGCTTTCCATATCTATAAGTCTCTTCCCCCAAAGTGCTACATTTTTTATTTGGCAGCCATTTCAAAAGTGTATATTTTTTGGGGGGATGCACTGTATAATGATCACCAAAGTGTCTGTTTGTATGAATAAAAATATGTGCCGAAGGATTCTGGAAGAAATTTTGTAATATGCCAGTTCGTAGTTCCTTTCTGCGCATGATCAAAAGATTCTACGCATGATCAGAGGAAGATCATTTGTACTAAAGGGACATGGTGGTTTAAAATCTAATGAGATAAGCACCAACTTTGATGTCTTGATTATTCATATATTCTTTTGAATTGTGGTTTTCATTTACATCAAAAAACAACAATGCGTCCACGAACGACTGGTATTTCACACTTTGCCAAGTACATTGTGCAACATGCTATGATATGCATTCAAAGTAGGAATGCAACAAATACCTTCATAAAGTGTTCATTGGTGTGCTATTCTAGTCATCTAGTCTATTCAATTTCTTCATCCTGCTATGTAAGGCAAGCTTATGTAATATCTTGCTTTGAAATCTGCCTATCATAATGAAAGAAATGAAAGGTCATTTGACCAAAATTGTCCATGAGGTAACTACGAACTGGTCTATAAGCCAGTTCACGGTTAGCTCATGATCAACTTTTCTCAAATGACCTTTCATTTCTTTCATTATGATAGGCAGATTTCAAAGCAAGATATTATTATTATGTATCCATACCATACACATCATATGTAAATAGTCTTGGAGTACCAGTACTGACTCTCGCCATGTTACAGAGGGTTGCGTGTTTGAATCCCACTTTGGCCTATCGTCCTGTGGCAAGGCATCAATCCACATTTTGCCACTCTCAACCCAGGTGTTAAATGAGTAGGATGCAAAAATCTAAGTAGTATATCTAACAATTGAATCTTAGAACTCTTGTTGGAATGCTCCCCAGTGAGTGGAGAATGTGTAGATATTGTGTGCTGGCATGCCAGGATCTGATGGCTTGGGTAATAATTTATCTGTAAAGTGCTTAGAGATGTCATTCTGATGTATAAGCCAGTTCACGGTTAGCTCATGATCAACTTTTCTCAAATGACGTTTGTGATTTTTCATTAGGATAAGCACTATCATTCTGAAATGTAGATGTTGCGTAAGCTCTACGTAGAGTATTTAAATTCTAAGAACAAAAGGCATTGTATAGACCAGGTGACAAGAATAGTACATCAGGGATAAAGTTTGGAAATCTGTTTTATTGTCTGCCTTTGGCACATTTGACTATTGTTTAGGCTACTGTCAAATACCAGTGATTGTGAAGGCTCTATTTATTACTCTTCAGCTTGGATGTGATAAATATTATGAAAGGAATACATGAATAATCATCAAATCACAAATGCCTATGTCAGTGAATTTGAAAGCCACCTTCATGGTTGTCTCCAATGACCTTTTTCTGCTCGTGCACAGTTTACAACCGTGAACAGGCTTATTGCTGAGAAATAAGCAAAATAAGCGCGGATTCGGTCACTTCCGTCGGGTCTTTATTCCAGCAATAATAATACACTGTCCCACGTGTGCCTATCTGTGTTGGCGATCTTCAGTGTGATCGTTTTTAGCTAGATATTATGATTTCACAAAGTTCAGTTTATGTAACTGTACCAGATCTAGATCCACGATGATATAATACTTTACCTTGGTTTTACAGACTTTCTCACAAAATCAGTGTTTTACTGCAACTACGTTCATTTAGCTTTAATTAAACTTTCACAATTATTTCTACTTTTAAATGCAAATTTTATTTCTACTATTTGATGCATATCACAGGAAAGTCTTTGTGCCGTTGGGTTGGAAGTAAGTCACCATGTCCCTTCCAGAGATGGATCAATATTCAGATGTCCAGGTTTACTTTACAGCCAAGGAATGGGCAAAGATCAGCGTTTATGAGAGAACATGTATCAAGAATGTCAAAGAAAACTATGAGATGATGATAAATCTTGGTAGGTACATTCCATTTTTTTAATTTGTTGAAGGATGATTCTATCCTCCTGGTAGGGATCCCAAAACGAAAATCTAATTTTTTAAATCTATGTTTAAAAGCATTGAAAAGTACCTCACCTGAATCAGCATATTCAAAAACCCCAAGTGAATGACTTTTAGTGTTCCAAAGAGATCTAAATATCTGTTAATCTGAGGCGAAATTAGGTCCGAATTGTGACAGATTTGTGTACAAATTTTCTCTTTGAAATTTGGTCGACACGTACGCACAGAGCTCGGCACTGAACGAGGGATTGTGGGCGTGTCCTTTCTCGCCTCGGTCTATTATTACGCAAATACACAACTCGAACGAAAGTGCGTTCACCGTATCAGTTAGTCTCGGATCCGAGCTTATACAAATAAACAATGATTAAATAACAAGAAAATAATAGAAAGAAGAGAAAAGGGAAAATTAATGGCTCAAATGCAGTCGTTTGGTGACGGATAGTATGCTCTGACCTCTTGCTGATATAAGGATTAGATATGACATAAGTTTTATGCCATGATAACTAAAGCATGGGGGGGGGGGGCGAGGGCACTCTGACTTTCAAAATAATTAATTATTTAAACATCTATATCTAGGCAATTAAGGGAGGGTCCAGGATTTCCAAAGGGGGGGGGGGGGCACTTTTAGCGGCGGCAGTCAAAAAATTTAGGGGGGCACCAAAATTTTTGACAAAAAAAGGTTATCAAAGGGGGGGGGGCCGAAAAAAAAATTTAGCCCCCAAAAAAGCTAACAACATCCCCCATAGGCAGCGGGGGGGGGTCGTGCCCCCCCCTAAATTTGAGGTGGGGGGACGATCGTCCCCCCCCCCTAATTTTTTTGTTGATAACCTATTTTTTTGCCGTTCAATTTTTTTTCCTGCGTGCCCCCTAAATTCCAGTGGACCCCCCTAAAAAATTCATGTGGTCTCCCCTAAAATTTGGGTTGATAAACTTTTTTTGGGGAGGGGGCTTGTCACAAAATTTTGGTGGTCCCCCTCCCTAAATTTTTGATTTCCGCTGCCAATGGTCCCCACCTCAAATTTAGGGGGGACAGGGCCTATGGAGGTCACATTTTCCCGATGCGAATTTGATGAGCATTACAAAATATTTTTTTACCAAAAATTGAAAGTCATTTCGTCCCTAAAAATTGACAAGCAAAAAAATAGGGCATATATATATATATATATCCTCACTTTCAAGGGGGCATGCTTGGGTAAAAAGGGCATGCTTATATTACAAATTACAATTTTGGCTCTCGATAATTATGCCCCTTGGATCCACCAGTAATCTAAGGGGAATTTTTTGTTTTTAGTTTTGATATGGCTACCTTCTCGGAGGGCGTCCTCGCCGCGGTAGCTGGATAGTGCTGCAAAAGAGTAGGCCTTATACATCTTTTGCAGCATTAACTGACACTCCGAGACTTATAATTTTACCTTATATTTAAAAAATGAATAATACAAAATAAAACATAAACACTTGTTTTTAGAGTAAGTTGATGTCAAAATATATTCAGTCTGGGGCATGAAGACTTGGAACTCTGCCCCATATCATTGTCCTTGCCTCGCTCGATTTGTATCATTAAAAAAAAAAAAAAATGTTTCCACATTAAAATTTTGATCTAAGTACAATGGCCAAAAATAATAGTACGAATAAGCTAGCAGAATTTGTATCATACCACCCATATTATTGAACGCCAACGAAGGCAGTTTCTAAATCCTGTTTGCTTTATTCCACTTTTCCACTAAGATTCATCCCTTTTGCGTGTCATATGAAAGCAGTTTTGTGCGCAGATCTAGCGTACCGGTAGGACCACATGCAGTCATTAATAGGTCTCTTTAATTTTTTTTTCAACAAATGATGTCTCATGCTTTCTTTAAAATTAATAAATTAGAATCCTTGTATATGGCCCTGGGAAGTGGGGTGCTCGGGTTGTGACCCCCAGGTTTTTTTTTTTTTTTTAGCTGGTGGTGCGTTTTTTGTACACGTATATATAGTTTAAAACAGGAAGAAGAATGACATTGATTTTTGTACCGCATTATTTTCATTAATAATTTTATTGGTAGAAATATAAAAAAAAACATTTTTCAAAACTATTCCGCGGCTCCTGGAAGAATGGAGAGATGGACGGAAGGAGAGAAATAAATAGGATGAAGGGGTGGATCCAGCCAAAGGGGGGGGGGGCAAATTTTTTTTCACCATTATTTTTCCCCAATCGGCCGCGCGAATATGATTTATATTTGTTTCTATGAAGAAATTGTCACTTCTTAGCTTTTGTCTTATAAATCAACATAAATATATGATATCATAACCTTTTTATATAATGCGAGCTAATTTATTTTAAAAAATTATGTTTTTCCCCAAAGTTTGAAATTTCTGGGCAATGTTTATCATGAAAAAGATGTGTATGCAACTAAATAATTACTAAAAACGCGAAGTGCGAACAGAATTGAAATCATAGGCACTTTTTGTAACTTAAACAGGATAGGTATATAACTTGGCAATTGATGCGAAGCGCGAGCACAAAATTGGAAGATTTAGACCTAAAAACGAGACATGTCTAGTCATGTCTTTTAAATCATCATGGAAAGGATGTCAAATTGCCGATCTTTGTTACTTTAATAATGCTCGCACAAAGCGCGAGCATAATATTTTTGTATACGTTTTGAACTGATCAAAAAGGTACCTGTTAAGGACTGCTTATTTCACTTAGCCATGGAGACGTTACATATTTCAACAATAAAATAATGCAAGCGCGAGCCGATTTTTTTTTACACTTCTACATAAAGAATGGAAAATTTTAATCAATTATTGTGACCATGAACAGGATCGTCGCTATAAAACAATTAATGCGAGCGCGAAGCGCGAGCGGGAAAAAATCGAGATTTAGACCTTAAAAAATGGGACACTCTATTCATGTTTTGTATAATAAGGATGAGTAATAGGGGTTCTTCCTACATAAAAAATGCGAGCACAAAGCGCTAGCAGAATTTTGTTTTTCAGAAACTGGATAATGATTGAAATACTAACAAGTTGAGTATCTAGATAGACATGCGCTCGCGTGTTTCCAATTTAGGCCTACAATCTAGGAATTCTGAATATATATTTTAACATGAAATTGAAAATCAAAGCGAGCGCGAAGCGCGACCTTAAAATATTTGACATTCTGATCTGAAAAAGGGGTCAATTTCAGCTCAAGTACTTTGTGAGGTGGATTTGGATCGCACTTAATAAAGAGCTGATGGATTTGACAAAGGACCGGGACATGAAAGTGATGGATATCTTCCTATTCCTCTTGCTAAGCGCGAGATGAAACAGAAAGGACAATAATATTTAACCATTACAATTAATATCTGATCTATAAATGCCTAATGAGACGCGAAATCTGATGATAACATGGTATGAAAACTGGAAATTTCAAGCACTTTTGTAATTATGAATATGATGTATCAGGTAATATTTTTAACCGTTTATGCGAGTGCAAGTCGCGAGCCAAAATTTTTATAAGGCCAAGTCACAAGGATTACCCTCCTTTTAACTGCCATTATAAATATGTTACTACACTATAATCATGTATTTACTCTACATATGCATTAAATTCTGTGAATCCCATAATCTTGAACCATTAATGCTTCTTTCTTTGACCCATGCTATTTCTGCCCATTTATCTCTTGAGGGTTTTTTTTCTCTCTCTCAAGGTGTGTATGGCACATTGAGGAGTATAGAAGCATGTTGGAGATATTGAAAGGGGTAGAATAATTGAATGAAATTTACGAATGGGAGAGAAGCCGATGGGGGGGGGGGGCAAAGATGTTGAGACAGAAAGGGGGTTTGAGAGAAAAGAGGGGAATTAACTATAAAGGAACAGCAGTCAGGAGAGGGAAAGAGAGAGAGAGGGGGGGGGGGAGGAAATCGAAGGAAGATATGCATATACGATAAAAGAGTCCTCGTAGAAAGAGTGAGAGAGAGAGGGGATATGGAACTGAGAGATCATAATGAGATAAGAAAGAAGTAGTAGTGCATGGGCGGATCTATCGCCAATAGGAGGGGGGGGGTGCCAATTCGTCTACGGCCAACTTGTCCACTCACTACATGGTCTACTTTCATTTAGTCTAATGCCAATCTGTCCATCAACATTTCGTCTAACAGCCATTGGTCCATTAACCATTTGGTCCAATCATCACTTCGTCTAATAACCATCTCGTCTATGACCATTTAGTCTCATAACCGGTTGGTCTAATACCCGTTTTATTTTCATTCATTTTGCACAATAATACACTTATAGTCCAATTAGATGAAATGGTATATGGACCAAATGGCTTTTGGGTCCACTGGTCATTAGACGGAATGGCATTAGACTAAATGAAGAAAAAAAAAGACTATGTGGTGAGTTGACGAACTGATGGACCAAACGATAGTAGACGAGTTGGCAATTAGACAAATTGGAAATAAACCGGGGAAGGGGTCGAAAAATATTTGCACCCGTATTTTCCACAATCAGCCGCTCAAAGTTAATATGGGTAGTCCTAACAGTCACTTCTTTATTCTCATTAAACAGCATACACAAAATACAATATACAATAATCTCATAGCCCCTATAGTGCAAGTGCGAAGCGCGAGCTAAAATATTTTTGAAATTTCATGTTTTTTATCCTCAAAATTGAACATTCTGGGCAATGTTTGTGAACTTGAACAAGATGCGTATTTTACTAAAATTGCTGCGAGCGTGAAGGAGCAAAAAAAAAGTAAGTAAGAAAAGAGAGAAATATACGTTCTGGCCTGATCGAAAAGGGACTTGCTAATGGCGGTTTACAGTTAGCCAAGAAGACAATGTATATTTCAATCAAAATAATGCGAGCGCAAAGCTCGAGCTAAAATGTTTGAAATTCTGACCATAAAAATGGACATTCCAAGCACTTTGTGTATGAACAGAACACAGTGGGAGCACGAAGCGTGAGCGGATAACAATTGAGATATATAGACCTAAAAGGAACACTATTTTATATTTATGTTTTCTAAATCGTGAAAAGGGTGGGTAATTGGTTACCGTCTTACATTATTTTATAATGCAAGAGCGAGAATAATTTTTTTTTTATTCTAATCTGAAGCGAGATAATTTAAGCATGCTGTTTTCAATAAAGGATAAGCAGCCCGTCTCAATAAACATGCGTGTTCTAGAATTTGTGCATTCTTAATACACTTTTTACCACGGAAATCAATAATGCGGGCGCGAAGCGCGAACTGATAATATTGGATATTCCGATGTGAAAAGGTCAAATTAAGCACAATATAGGTGGTTTGAATAAAAATGAATAAAACGGCTATTTTGACTCTCCGTACGGCCGCCGCAGAGCAAATGTGACCGAGGTATAAATCAAAAAGAATAATGAAAGTTCAATGTCCTAGCTGACCGTACAGTATTTGTTTTGTATTTTGACTGCAAAGCTTAAATGTCAAGCTCATATATATCAGCCTATTGAGCAATATGTACTCATCGAAAATGAGCAATGCGAGTGCGAAGCGCGAGCGAAAATTTCAATTTTGCATGTTCTTTTAAATCATCGAAGTCTCCCCTCCCTAATTTTATTCACTTTTCTCCCTCCCTTTCCCCTCTTCCTTTTCCCCTCTCTTTTCCTTCTGTTTCTTCTTCCTTTCTCCATTGTTTGGTCTTTAATCCGCCAACAGCTAGGGGGGGATGACCGCCCCCCCCCCTGGATCCTTCTATGGTAGCGATGGTGAAAGCATTTGAATTATTCACCTCACAGTGTTAAACGGGGAAAATAGGAAATGGCTAAATTTTGAAAATCATTAATGTGGAACCCTATTCAAGTTTAGTTTCATCTATATACACCTTGACAGGGGCTGATCCAGGATTTTCCAAAGTGGGGGCATTCAAGACCTAGTATGCTAAGAAAAAATCATTCCATACACAAAATTCCTGGGAAAAGTTGAAAAATAAGTCCTCACTTGAGAATGAACGACAAAATCCACTAACAAATATTTGATATATTACGGGAGGGGGCACCTTTATTTTTCTCCCCTTTCATTATTCCTCATCCATTCCATAGGCAGATCCAGGTGCCGGACCCAATTATGGGCGGCGGCAACCCCTCCTACTGGCGGTGCGAAAATTTAAAAGGTAAAAATTGTAGCCCCCCCCCCCCCATTAGCAAAATTTTGATCTACACCGGGTATTTGTCTGTCGTACCTCCCAGTAAATGAAATAACAAAATAAAAAAAATCACCGTTGCACTAGTATTACAATTTTTGCGAGTCTTTATTTTTCAAATATTTTTGTTTATAATGGTATTCATTAATTATAATTATTATAGTGGAGGTTCGCATCCCGAGAATGTGAAATGAAAAAAAGAAAAAAAAATTGCACTGAACAGGAAACACTAAACGTCCTATTCAATTCCAATTTACTCAAAGTCATTCAAATAAAAAAAATAAGCATCATTTTTTGATACCTTAACTTGTTCATCACGAATACAATGAAGCCGACAATTATTTGCTTTGTTTTGGATTAATCTTTATAATAATTCACTTCAAATAAAATTTATACATAAACAGGAAAATATCACAGAAAAAAAAAATTAATTGCAGTTGTATAAAACATCATAGAAAATAACATGACAGATAAATTTTATCTCGACAGTACAGGCACACTGTTCATTCGATCATAAAACAATCGCGCTGTTTCACTCCTTGTACACGCACAACTCTATCAGTGTTGTTTCATCTTCATCTGTCCTCAATGGCAAGGACACCAGCATAATTCATTCACTTCAAATAAAATTCATACATACATATACAGGAAATATCAAAGAAAATAATATAACAAATCAATTGCAGTTGCATAAAACACGATAGAAAATAACATGGCAGATGAATTTTATCTCGACAGGCACACTGTTCATTCGATCATAAAACAATCGCGCTGTTTCACTCCTTGTACACGCACAACTCTATCAGTGTTGTTTCATCTTCATCTGTCCTCAATGTCAAGGACACCAGCATAATTCATTCACTTCAAATAAAATTCATACATACATATACAGGAAATATCAAA
This sequence comes from Lytechinus pictus, assembly GCF_037042905.1. Lineage (NCBI taxonomy): Eukaryota > Metazoa > Echinodermata > Echinoidea > Temnopleuroida > Toxopneustidae > Lytechinus > Lytechinus pictus. Next base: position 19,404,955 of record NC_087250.1, on the reverse strand, counting down.
GAAAATAATATAACAAATCAATTGCAGTTGCATAAAACACGATAAAAAATAACATGGCAGATGAATTTTATCTCGACAGGCACACTGTTTCATTCGATCATGAAACGATCGCGCTGTTTCACTCATTGTACACGCGCAACTCTATCTGAATTGTTTCATCTGTCCTCAATGCGGCAAACACCAGCAGTGCAGTGACGATAATAAGTTGCAGTTGCACATGCGCGGAGAATGAATTAAATTCGGCGGCTGAGTAAAGTCTAGCGAGAAAGGTACGTCACCAGCAAACTTCACGATAGACCACGCCTACTTGCCGAGGTAACCAACGTTGATTGACGGCCCATTTTGTTTTTTGAGTAGTATGAAAAAGTGCAAGCATGTATAAACTTCATTTTAGTTTGAATTCATTCAAAAAACACATTTTTCTTCTAATATAGATGTTTCAAACATATTCCATGTGGGAAACATAATTTTTAAAACATTTATTGCTATATTTTTATCATGAAAAAAGGATTTCTTACGCAACAACAAGTATGATATGTGTGGGCAAGAGAACTACCGTTTTAGCCATAAAGCATATTTTTTATGATTTTATTGTGAGCCTACTCAAGGATTTTTGTTTATTTTTATGAATTTCCAGACCAAGTTCAACAGCGCCGTCTCGAGCTTGCAATAACGCATGCGATCGCACGCATTTTTCTCCATAGCGAATACACGCGACGAAACTCTGTGGATTTCTCGTGGATTTAACCTCCAAACGTCACTTTCGATACCACATGAAGGTAAGACACTTCATCCCACATAAGTCAATTTACATAAAGAAAACACAGGGCCTAATTTTTTTCACTAAGATGAACTAATTTGCTGAGGAAAAGCATTTCAATGCTCATTTTTGCCGTCGAGAACAGACGATGGTGGCAATGCACACTGTTTACGCACTTGCAATTGGCTTTTCATTTGCCCATAGCAATTTTGCTCAGTGGATCGGCCGACCTTTTGGTAACTCTACTCCTGGTATTAAACCTGCGAAGTATTTCACAGAGCAAACTTTTTTTCTTTTAAGAAAATTCTCCAAACTAATCAGACTCCAACCCCAAAAGAAATCATGAAAAAACATCAGAGGAGGTCTAGACTAAAGATTGAACAAATTCATACAAATATCAATATAACAAAAAATTGTTTTTAAAAGTTATAATCTCAACTTGAATGGCCTAAAAGATGGTAACTTGGAAAGACATTAAATATAAATTGAATTTTTGATCAAAGTCATTCAGGCCGCACAGACAATAGCATTTCCTCCAGTACCTTGTTTATTTGATCAACGTTCAAGCCGCTCAGAAAAAAATCGCGTAGATAACTTGTTTCATTGATGAATTATCTGTTCAAATTTGTGAACTTTTTTTTGACAATTTGTTGTTCTGTTTGTACACACAGGATTACAGGTAAATCAACCAAAGTTCATGCAACGTATGCAAGTTATAAAGAAAGAGATCAAAGAGGAAAGTGATGGAGGGGAGGAGGAAATAGAGTCAAGAGGTTTGTGAATGTCGCTGGCATAATGTCATATGTCATGATGACATCTAAAAGTATGTGTATCTGTAATGTATTGTGTTAGAAGCCTGCATCTATTTCACAGAGCTAAAAAAAAAAATCATTAAAAAATCAGATAATATTTTTTGTCTCACCTGCATAGCAGAGTGAGACTATAGGCGCCGCTTTTCCGACGGCGACGGCGGCGGCGGCGTCAACACCAAATCTTAACCTGAGGTTAAGTTTTTGAAATGACAGCATAACTTAGAAAGTATATGGACCTAGTTCATGAAACTTGGCCATAAGGTTAATCAAGTATTACTGAACATCCTGCCTGAGTTTCATGTCACATGACCAAGGTCAAAGGTCATTTAGGGTCAATGAACTTAGACCATGTTGGGGGAATCAACATCAAAATCTTAACCTAAGGTTAAGTTTTTGAAATGTCATCATAACTTAGAAAATATATGGACCTAGTTCATGAAACTTATACATAAGGTTAATCAAGTATCACTGAACATCCTGCATGAGTTTCACGTCACATGACCAAGGTCAAAGGTCATTTAGGGTCAATGAACTTTGGCCAAATTGGGGGTATCTGTTGAATTACCATCATAACTTTGAAAGTTTATGGATCTGATTCATGAAACTTGGACATAATAGTAATCAAGTATTACTGAACATCCTGTGCAAGTTTCAGGTCACATGATCAAGGTCAAAGGTCATTTAGGGTTAATGAACTTTGGCCAAATTGGGGTATTTGTTGAATTACAGCCATAAATTTGAAAGTGTGTTGGTCTAGTTCATAAAACTTGGACATAAGAGTAATCAGGTATCACTGAACATCCTGTGCGAGTTTCAGGTCACATGATCAAGGTCAAAGGTCATGTAAGGTCAAAGAACTTTGGCCACGTTGCTGGTACATGTATTTGTTGAATTGCCATCATATCTCTTTAAGTGTATTGGTCTAGTTCATAAAACGTGGAAATAAGAGTAACCAAGTATCACTGAACATCTTGTGCGAGTCATAGTAGTTTTCAAAATCAGCACTGCTGCTATATTGAATCGCGTGATGCAGGTGAGACGGCCAGAGGCATTCCACTTGTTACAAATTATAATCTCAGCTTGACTGGCCTAAGAGCTTGTAACTTGTTGAGACACTAAATGTAAGTTGAATTTTTGATCAAAGTCAATAGGCTGCACAGACAATATCATATGGTCCCAGCATCTTGTTTTTTGATAACGTTCAATCCGCTCAGAAAAAAAATGGGATAGAAAACTTGTTTTATCGATCAAACATTTGTTCGAATTAATGAACTTTTTTTTTTGGTGACAATATGTTCTGTTTGTACACATAGGATTACAGGTAAATCAACCAAAGTTCATACAATGTGTGCAAGTTATAAACAAAGAGATCAAAGAGGAAAGTGATGAAGGGGAGGAGGAAATTAAGTCAAGAGGTTTGTGAATGTAGCTTGCATAATGTCATATTACATGATGACTTCTAAAATTGTGTATCAGTATTCAGAAATATTTGAAAGATGTCCTAAATCACAAAGTGTAAAAGGTTAAATTAACCCTTTCTATAATAGTGCACAGTGACCTTGGCAGAAGAATTTGGTCTGATAAGTTGTGCGAGACTTGAAAGAAGAATGTCATTAAATGTTACTGATTTATGATGAATCCCACTAAGTTATATTTTTGCTCTCCCAGGCATAAATGGCAACAAACCACCTACTAAAGTTCAAATCCACCCCAGAAAAGTGTCTATTTGAATAAATAGAGAAAAATCAAACTAGCATAATGCTGAAAGTTTCATCAATATTGGATGTAAAGTAATAAAGTTATGATATTTTAAATGTTTGCTTTTTTTCACAAAACAGTGATATGCATAACTCGGTGACATGCAAATGAGACAGTCAATGATGTCCCTCACTCACTTTTTCTTTTGTTTTTTAGTGTTTGAATCATACAATATTTTCATTTTTACAGATTTGACAATTAGGACCAACTTGACTGAACAGGGGCCCGTTGCAGAAAGAGTTGCAATCAATCGCAACTCTAAAAATCATGCGCAACTTGATTATCAACTAATCAACAGCGTGCATTTGAGACTTGCGCATGATTTTTAGAGTTGCGTTTGATTGCAACTCTTTCTGCAACGGGCCCTAGTAGTATTAAACAATGCCAATTCCACATGTTCATGGAGGAATTAATAATTCTTTCGCTTGACAAATGAGGAGAAAACAAGAATACTTCATATTTCTCACAATAAAATACAAAAGAAATAGTGAGTGGATGACTTTATCATTCTCCTCATTTGCATATCGACCAGGATGAGCATATTGCATATAACTGTTTTGTGAATTTAAGTAAAACTTTAAAATGCCACAACATTCTTATTTTACATCCGATTTGGGCAGTTCCAAGCAAAATTGGACTTTTTCCAACAATTTATATTGGCTCTATTTCAAATCTGGATCAAATATTTCTATCAAAACTCATACGGAATTTCATGAATACAAAAGGGGAACATAATTAGCAACAATTTTTTCTTACGCATCTCCTTATAGGATAATCTGAACTATACAAGAAATTCTATACATGGGACTACATATATTCTTTTTTACTTAATTTCAATTTAACAGAAAACTATTGCTTGTTTTGTCAATTTTTTTGGATAATCTGAAGGTTATCATTTTACATCATATCACTAAAAATTTTAAAATATAAGTTCATTTTATGCTGCCCGTGAGTGGATATTTCTCATGTCACTCCGTAACGGGTATGTGTTTACGTTTTCAGTCGTAAATAATGAAATAATACACCAATTTTTTCATGAAATGCAGCATATTAAAGCTAGAACAACATAGAATCCAATCAATAAATCAAAATTATGATAGCAATTAATAATTTACAGAGTTTGAGCAATACGTTTTCTCCTCAAATATGCATGTCAATTTTGCTTCACTCCGTAATCATGATTATGAATATTCATATCTCATTAATTCAGTGGATCAAAATAATCAATTTTTAATTTTGAAAAATCGGTTTCAGCAACTACTATCAGGTACTATTTCTTTGCAAATAGCTTTTCAAATATGGTTGATATCTTTGTTTGAAAGCAAAAAAGTTGTTTCTGAATGTCACTCCATAACCGTGGAACTGCCCATTTTGATGAAATTTTCAGTGTTATGCTTGTTGGATTTTTCTTTTTTTTAAACAAATCAACTTTTCGTTGGCGTGGACTTGTCCTTTAGTAATGATCAGGATGTTATTACTATCATAATTATAACTAAAAGCACCCAGTCATGTAATTCTGCGCAAGCGTTGCTGGTGATTGCCCTTGCCCCCAACCCACCCGCAAAAAGGTTTGAGCATGTTAAAATAATTTCAGCCTGCCAATCAGACTTCCATGCGCTTTGCTGGCAACTGCATGTGAGATGCATGCCGGGGGGGGGGGGGGGGGGGCAATTACATTGATGAGTGGGTATCTAATTCGCAAGGAAAATTACGGGTCAAAATTTGCGGGGATGATAAAACAAAATTAAAATGTTTTATAAAGGATGTCCTTTTTGCCCCAACACTACGTGTTTAGAGTCAGATTTGCCCGGGCGATTTGCACAAGGTGTAGAAGGTGGGGTCAACCAAATGATGTGTATATAAAAGGTAAAACCGATGACCGAAGGACCGATGATATAACAATTAAACATTCCTGTACTTGTTTAGGGGTTCATTTCAGAGAATATATGCCAAGAGTATCGTTTTGTTTCCAATACTTGTTAAGGGTAGGGTTTCACACGCCAATACTTGTTAAGGGGTGCATTTTCAGAATATGAAAACTATATGTTTAGGGTGCTTTTCGAGACCCCATGGTCGCGCATGGTATCCACTCGTCAATAGGGATGCATGCTAGATACTGTCAATGTGGGCGACCTGCAGGTAGCAAAAATAGTTACCTACAAGATCCTTCTTTTTTCTTTTTTTTACTGAAAAGTTCTTGAGATATCTTCCAACTCTGCTTTTGAAAATAGGATTAGATGTCCGTCCATCGGAGCTTTTGCAGCTTCAGCCTAGTGAAAAGACACCGATCCTAAAGGACTTGGGAAATGGTGATCTCCTTGAATCAACAGACTTTAATAAGTCCATCCCATCACAAACCAATCCAACATCATCAGGTGATCAGGGTAATCAATCAGGTGATCTCAACACCCAGTCATGTGATCAGAAGAAAAAACAAATAGAGGGAGCTCAAGGAACTGACCAAACCCCCAAGCAGTCCCAGGCAACTTATTTGGATGACAATGGACAAGGAACTGGACAGGGTGGAAATCTTTCAGGTAAAGATGATTTTAAATGAAACGGACCTTTATGATAGGAAGGACTTTGAATACTTGATTGACTTTTTGACTGTGTAATTATCCTTTGCCTGCAGTGAAGTTTTATGTACAATCCGACCTCTTATCCAGCCTCCCTTTATCTGGATCTCTTTATTTTCTGGATGCACAGTTACAGAGATTTAATTTTTTTTTTAATCTAGTACGTGGGAAAACGGGATTTCAATCTGAAATTTCTACGTAAACTCACTTTGATTACATATATTTTCCAATAAAGTCTATATATGGGCAGGTCCAAGCTATTGTCCCCTCTGAAGCCAAAATTAAATCTTTGCCTAAATCTAACATATTGTATGTCATTTTAAAGCTTATACTCTGAAGTTTTTTTCCCTATATTTTTTTTTCTTCTGAAAACGTAAAGTTAATGAATCCCAAGGTCACAATTCCAAGAAATCATTAATTAGCGTGACGTGCGGGACATCACATTTTTTAATCTGCAGATAATGCAAATGATATATGTGGAAATACTTATGTGGGGACTTGTAGTGCTAAGTAACTACAAACATTTGAAAAAAATGATTTTGAAAATTTATTAATTAAGTTAATTATCTGGTGTCCAATAGGCAGTGTCCCGTACGTCACAATTTAGCATATATGTTTTTTTAGATTATAATTAAGGAAAAGTTGAACAGTTTTCTTCAAACTTTGGAGAGTTCTAATTTATATTACTATACATCCAAAAATTGAAGTGAATTTACTGAATTAATTTCATGTTTAATTATATCAGCTAATTAAGCTTTGTGACGTACTGGACAAATGTGTGACGTACGGGACACACCATACTTTATGCATAGGATTTCTATGTAATTTTAATTAGAGTTATTTTTCAATTAGAAGTAGCTCTGATAAAGTAAATTGTGATAAATGATACTACATTACTGGTTGAATATTGGTAAAAGGCTTGTCATAAAGTTATGATTTGTAATAAATAACAAAGGTGCATATATTAACATACTTGTTAACATATGTCTTATGTTATTAATTAAATTTTTCATAGTTATAAGGCCATAAAAAGTTTATTTTTTGTTTCATCATATACTATAATAGAAATATATATCAATCATAATAATCCATGTAAAACTTACTTTTGTTTACATCCAGTTAATTATAAATTTTGATGAAATTTCACTTTCCCCATTCGTCTAACACGCAATTATTTGCAAGACATCGTTCATAATATTTATAAGGTCATAAAGTTTTTGCTATGTTTTGTTTCATTGTCTACTATTAAATAAATATATATCAATCAAGATAATCCATGTAAAACTTAACTTACTCTGGTTTACATCAAGTTAATTATAAATTTTGATGAAATTTCACTTTCCCATTCGTTTAACACATGGACAAATGTCCTGTACGTCACATGTCCCATACGTCACAGCGGGGATGTTTATATTTTGCACTATTACATAATAACAACAATGAGTTATATCATTTCATTTTTGGCTAATGAAACTTGATAAGATACAAGATGAAAACATGATACTGAGAGATTTCCACCTCATTCCAATTCACAGAGTTTTAATGACAAATTAAAAAAAAAAATCAAGCCTTTTTCTGGTCCCGTATGTCACAGCGCATTAAATTGAAATATTACATCGTTAATGGAATTGTAGATCAATAAGTTTTTTACTGAATAAAGAGGGCACAATTGGCCTTCCCAATCCATAAAAGGTTCTCTGTTATGCATTTACTTTTTATGTTATACGACTTTAAAGGAGAATGAAACCCTTGAAACCAGCTGAATCCATATCAAAGAGAAAAATCAAAGAAACATATTGTTGAAAGTTTGAGGAAGATTGAATGAATAATAAGAAAGTTATGAGCATTCGAATATTGAGATCACTAGTACCATGTAGATCCTCCCAACGGCAATGCGACCAAGATCTGTGATATCACACACGTACAACTCCCTCATTACTTTAGTACTAATTTCACTTATATTCTCACTTTTATAGAGTCTATCACAAGGTGAGGTGTTCTCTTTATGAGATGACAAGTACAGAGGTTTCACAACATTATATCATTGATGAATCGTTTGTCATATGATTAGAATGAGCAAAAAGAGATGTTTTGGGGTATATTTTCAGTGTCCAAATGGGAGAGTTGTACGTGTGTGACATCACAGATCTTGGTCGCATTGCCAATGGGAGGATCTCCATAGCATTAGTGATCTCGACATTCAAATGCTCATAACTCTTTTATTGCTAGTCCTATTTTTCTCAAAGTTTTGTTGATCTTATTCTTTGATTTTTCTGCTTTCACAAAAGCTAACTTGCTCCAAGAGTTTCATTCTCCTTTAAATTCTCTAAATGTCCTGTAGGTCACAAGTCAAATAGCTTGGTCCTGCCCATATACAACCTCATTATTTTTTATTAAAATATTGTGTCCAAATCACCGAAAGAATACAAGCATTTTATTATTTCATCACGTTTTTTTAATCGTTTACAAAACAATGCATGTCTGACTAGCACGCCCAGGCCCACAGAAATTTCTGTCCATGCCCCTGTCTAGTCTTTCATTAGGACAGGGGGGTGAAACTCCGCTTCTGCATCCGGTCAGAATTGAAGAAAATTTTGGAGGGTCAAAAGTGCACACTGCTCCCATTTTTCGTATACAAGCCTATGGACACCGCCACTGTTTTGGTACACCAGCGAAATGAAGGCGTGGTCACGGAACGTCCTTCGCGCATAGTGTAAAAATATGTAAATTAGTATTTTGTCACTAATTAGCATAATGCGCGACCTGATTAATATCGTTTATGGTGTCTGTCAGTGATAACATCATGTCAGATCATTCGTTTTTTTCCTCCTCAGAGTTTTATTATTCATCTATTTTAATGATCTATTTGTTATTGCTTGTTACGATTATTACTGCATATTTGCTTTGTTTTAGCTGCAAATGGCCAGGATCTTTGCTAAAAAATATTACAGAGGAGGTTCCCAAAGAAAATGTTGCCATATACGATGACATCTCTTTAGGTTTCTGGAGCCCTTTTTCTTTTTATTGCAGAAAACGAAATGAACCTCTTTTCATAATATAAACAAAGATAATAATTAACAAATCAAATTCTTTTCCATAATTGTAGTCTCCAATATAAGTCCTATTATGAATAGCAGTCCTCGGAGCACTTAATTTTAAATGGCGACTTCTATTTCAAACCTCAATAATCATGACCTAGGTATATACCATATTTTAGGGGGGAGGGGGTTCTCAAAATTAAAAAGGCAAGAGAGCAAACCGATCGTAGGCTATTTCTTTTTTATTTTCAACTTAAAAATGAATCTGGTGTAATTTTCATTTGGAAAGAAAAAATACATTTTATATGTAGGTTTAAAAAATTTGGAGAAATAATTAGCCCCCCCCCCCCATTACCCGTCATGAACAGTAAGGTGTTATAATTGCTTCTTTCAAAACAAACTGAACTTTCACCCCCCCCCCATCTCTCTCTCTTTCTGTCTGTCTCTCTATCAGGAACTGACATAACTATATGCATACAAGCAAATAATTCTCCTGTCATTTTACTTTCTTTCCCACTCTTATCCTTATTTTTCTTGAATAATATTTTAATTGACTGCTGTTTGATCTCATGTAACAGTGGCATCATCACATTTCAGTACAGTGCAACATCTTGTGCCATTTGTGCATAACAGCTCAGAAGCAATATATCATCACAATTAATTGATAAATGAAAATTACCAAGATAAAAAAATTCAATTCAAAATTAACATGTTTATTAAGGAATCCATTTTCTAAAACATTGACATTAACATAAAAATAATAATTAGCATCTACCAAGCATTAAATTGTATTTTTAAAAATGAAGGCAATACATAGCTAAAAAGGGCTGTTACTGGGTAGGGGTAGTATGGGGTGGGTATATAAATGTACAAAAATAGGATTAAGTACATTTTTCTACATTGTACAATGTTTGTTAAAATTTCATTCAAAGGATCTCGATGAGCCTATAGTTAATATTCCATAAAAGAGCATAAAAACCTTTGATATTCGTTTATTTTCTTCCACAAAAGTTTGTCACTCAAAAAAATTGGTAAATTCCTTTCAAATTTGCTGACAAGAAATAGTCTACTGATGTGAGAGCACTCCTCATAAGGGGGGGGGGGGGGGGGACACAATGCCAGAATCCTAAAGAGTGCCTTCCCCAATCAATACATTAGCGAATCATTAACAAAATTTGATTTGTCTACTGTCACTGTGGTTAGAATTCAATCTATTTTTGAAATATAGTCTATTTATATATTATTGCAGTGGTAGCCCATTTCACATTTTTTAAAAATGAAGATAACAATAAATGCAACTTAATAACCCTACATAATTTATGAAGACTTGCAGTGGCGTACCATGGGTCACGGCATCGGTGGGGGGGGGGGGGGCACCAGCAAAATTTTTGAGACCATTTCATATCTCTTCTTGGCACTTATGTTGTGATACCAGTACTTAAACAGCTTAGGAAGTGGGAAACCTGCATGGTAAAAAAGAGAAAAGAACAAAATAAGCTGTAAATTATTTTTACTCATCTAGTCCAGTTTAGTAAAAAAAAGATGTAAACCCTATTTTATATCTTCAGTGATAAAACAAGTTTAGCACATGCAGTCACTTTCGTCCCACATCCAGATAAATTCATATATCAATATAACTATCTACAGTATGTTTTGAAAATAAAGAGTGCAAATTAATTCAAATATTTATCACAATTTTGTGATAACTGTTAATATCTTGGGTTTTTTATGCAAATGCATGTATAGACAGGAGATATGGATAATTGGTATGCAGTGTTAAAAATGGAAATACTGGTGAATCTGAATTCAAACAAATATTTACTCACAATGGAACTTTAACATTACATGATATTGCATCATGTTTCAGCACAATTGGCCATAGCCCACCCCCTCCCAAAAAAGGGGGAATATTTTTTTATTTTTTTTTTGGGGGGGGGGGTGATGAGCTTAGATACAGCCTGTATATTATCAAAACAGTAAGCATACCTTGCAATTTTTCCATTCAGATATCCTGTTCCTCATTAGATTGTAAATAACACTTGCTGATCGGCATGGTTCTCAATTGTGTACTTCTGACTAGGTGTGAACTGCTAAGAACTTGGTCCCATTGGATCTGCAATTGACAATTTAAATTTGAGAGTTTTAGAGATAATAAAATTACTCTTCTTAAACAATATTTTTGAAATTTCCAGCTGCCCATATCCCAGGTCTATGTATGAATATTCCAAACTAGTTATTATAAAAAAGTTATCTGGACCCGAAACTTCATTCTCAATCGATCACATAGAGGCATAGGCCTACCTCACTCTGTTTATAAAAGTAAAATGATTCCAACCACATATTTCTACAGCTGTATATAGCTGGATCTGTTTTATGCTGGGCCTGTATAACTTTAGAATCACATCACATTTGAATGAAGTAAACACTAAAAACGTTTTCAAATTACCACCCCAGCCCAGGCCGGGCCCAGGGTATCCTGTTCAAATAGACCTGATTTAGGTCTAGGGTAGGCTACGCCATTTCATTCAAATCTAAGACTAAGACAAGTACAAAAATATATTTTTAGTGGAATATGTCACGCAGTATGGACCCTTCTTTTTTTTGCTTGTCAATTTTTCTTGGAACAAAATTTTGTTCCAACTTTTGTTCCAAACTGGTACTTTTACCAGTTTTTCCACATTACTTACCGGTTATTTTACTAAGGTGTATGTAGGGGAGGAGCGGATAAAGGATTTTCCAAAGGGGGCGGGGGTCTTTTTTTCAGAAAATTTTGACACAGAAAATGTTTTCACAACCAAATTGAGGTAATTTCTTCCATGAACAATGTGACCTCCCCCCCCCCAAAAAAAAGGGTTTCACTGCCAAATAGAGGATATTTGTTCCAGGAAAATTTTGACAAGCAAAAAAAGGATCTTCACCGCCAAATCAATGTAATTTTGTTCCAAGAAAAATTGACAAGCAAAAAAAAAAAGAAGGGTCCATACTGCGTGACATATTCCACTAAAAACACATTTTTGTGCCTCTCAAACCACTAATTCCAATTAGCAATGGTGACAGTACAGAACCTTCAAGCACACCTACCTTCACCTCAAACTACTTTGGCAGCTCAGACACTGTACTTAGTCTTCTCTTGGTCAATATCCTTAATTTGCTCTTGAGGCCCCCATAACACAAATCTCTGGAATTTATTTCAGACTTCCACATTACTTACCAGTTTCACCAACTCCAATATTTATAACACTAGATATATCTTTGTTTCTTTAACATAAGGTTCTGGGATCTGCAGATGCAAGTACTGTGGATCTCCCTATGCTATTCCTCTCATCTTAGCAAGGCATCTCAAGTACAAACATGGTCATAATGGTGGTATTCTGGTACCAGATTCATCCCATTCACGTTTTCTGCAGATCATCAATGGAGAAATACAAAACCCTTTTGATAAACCCAAAGAGCCTTCACATGATGAAACAGGAAGTGCAAAAATAGGAAGGAAGACTAAATATGTAATGTATCTTAGGAAATCGAGTGAAAAGCAAAAAAGGAATTCTTACATCTCCAGACAATGTGAGAAGGTAATTAATCATCAAGTTGGGGATGCCATAGCAGGTGAAAGAATTCATACAGGTGATCAGCGCTATGTTTGTTATTATTGTGACAAAGCATTCTATGAAGCAAGTGCTCTCAAAGCCCATGCACAAATCCATTATGAAGTGCATGTTTGCGATTATTGTGATAAGACTTTCCATTTTGCTTCCGCTCTTAAAGCACATACATGTAAAAGAATTCCTACAGGTGAGAAACTCTATGTATGTGATCATTGTGGTAAGGCATTTATTCTACCATGTCGTCTCCGCGCACATAAACTATATCATACTAGTGGTAAGGCCTTTGTTTGTGATTATTGTAATAAGGCCTTCCGTACTTCCTCTAATCTCAAAGCACATAAACGGATCCATACAGGTGAGAAAAATTATCTCTGTGATCAATGTGGCAAGGCATTTTATAGTGCTGGTCATCTCATATCACATAAAAGAATTCATGATTCTGACAAACCCTATGTTTGTATTTATTGTGGTAAGGCATTTAATTATGCTTGTGATCTAAAAATGCATAAACGAATCCATACCGGTGAAAAGATTTATGAATGTCATTTTTGTGATGAGGCATTTCGTCAAAGTAGCACTCTCAAAAAACACATTACAACTAAGCACAAGTGAGAAGCCCATTGCATGTGAGTAGTGCGGTGAAGCTTTTGTTTTCTTGAAAGCAATCTCAGAAGACGTATGCAATTTCATACAGTTGAGAAGCTCTAACAGTAACAATATGGCAGGGCATTTTGTCATCAGTAAAAACATGAACAAATCCAAACCCAATAGTCCAAATTCACAAAGGTAGTTTTGAAAGCCATCGGTAAATGGTTTATGCAAATTTCCTGTATAAATTACAAATCTACTTGCAAAAGACAAATTTTCAATGTCCCAAATATACGTCTGTTGCCATGGTAAAGTACACTTGAGTCCACTGTTTTAAAGGGGAATCCAACCCAAATAAAAACTTGTTTTTATAAGGAAAAGAAAAATCAGACAAGTTGATAAGTGAAAGTTTTAACAATATTGGACAAACAACAAGAAAGTTATGAATTTTTAAAAGTTGTAAATATTGGTAATCACTATACCCATGGAGACTTCAAATTGGCCGCATATGTGATGTCATAGTGATGTAAGGCAAGAACTACTCTCCCATGTACTCCAATATACATTATGGCTAAAATGTCATTTTTTCCAAAAGTTTTATTTCAAATTATATTTTTCTTTCATGAGGACATAAAACAATATACTACCTGGGTTGTAGTTAGATTACTGCCCCAGGGGAATGGATACTTAAAAGAAAACCACAAATCCCTGATAATAAAGTACATGGCCTATGGGAAAGTTGTCCTTGCCCCTTGTCATAATTTACTTACTCAGTTGCCAATTTGAAATCTACATAGTATTAGTGATCTCAATTTTAAAGCAGCTATAACTTTCTTATTGCTTGTCTGATTTCTTTCAAACTTTCACCATTCTGTTTAATTTATTTTTCTTCCTCCCAACACAACATTTTATGGCCAAGGCTGGATTCCCCTTTAACAACAGACAGTTGACTCCTGAATAAAGTAGCATATGTATGTCTTCAATGTGCGACAAAAATTAGATGCACATCTTTCCTCACAAAACTTATTCACAGACGTTTCTGATGAATACAGTTTTAACATTTTTTAATTTACACGACATCAGATAGAAGTGCATCCTGTGGAATAGTTTTTTGTGAATCAGAAAGAAGAAAAAAGCTCTTGTATTCTTTGTAGTTGAGCAATATGCATGTGATCAGCATTGGGAGACAGACCAATACCGGTGTGTTGGCTCAGTTGGTAGAGCGTCCGTCTCACAATCAGAAGGTCTGGGGTTCAAACCCCGGCCGCGTCAGACCAAAAGACGTTAAAAAATGGTAGTTGCTGCTACCTTTTTGCGTTCAACAATTAAAGGGATAGAGCCTCGTCGATCTGCCGCTGCACAGCGGCTGCCGGGCCCCACGATCAATTGGGCAAAGCAAATTTTCGGAGTATTTCATTTCATGTCAATTTCAAAAAATGAATTATGAATTTTCATCATTTTTCATATGTTAGAATGTGTGAAGAAAAGTATATAATTGTTTGTTTTAAATTCATATTTAAAAAAAAGTTCATAAAAAAATTATGTAAAAATGGAAAATATAGAAAAACAATTATACAAATGCTGTTAAAATAACTAAAAAAAATCATTTTTAAAAAATTTAATGCAGTGAAAGAAAATATGTCAGTGGCACCACGAAATTCATAAACAACATTCTTAGTATGAAAAATGATTAAAATAATTAAATATGATTTTTGGTTATCGGATGGAAAATCTAAAAAAGACAACATTATTATTTTTTTTATCACCATTGGAAAGAATCTTAACACCAGGTCAAGAAAGTGATTCTTATTTACGTCATTTAGGGAAACCAAATTCAGGATCTGTTTCTTTCCCCTCATTACTGATTAATGTATTATGTAAACCTTCATGCAATATATATAATTTTTGTTTTTAGATGCCTCATGAACTTTAACAGTGCAAATTACTTAGTATTTTTAAATCTTGCTTATATCCTATATCTCTTAAGAAATTATCTAAATTCAATTTAATCACACATTTGCTTTTTCTATTTTCTATTTCATTTGTACATATCTTTTATGTCACTGTATTTTCTCCCACTTTAATTTGCTAAAATTAGGGTCAATCTTTTAAGTTTCTAATTTACTTCTTTTGACCCTCCACATTTTTATAATGTATTTTGTTTTCTATATGTTCATCCTCTGTGTATACGTTATATATGCTATGAATTGATGTGCTTATAAAGTAAATTGTTGCTTTTTCCAAACATTTTTATAGGAATGTGAAAAATAAACTGAACTTAATTTTGTGATAAGACATATCTCACATTCAATAATATATCAATATGTAATTGATGTCAGTTTGCAGAGTTTATCCTACCTTCATCTTGAGAGTAAAGTCATCAATATAGTTACATCTGCGCTTTTGTTATCTGTCATCAAGTTATATATAATGGTATTTATTTATTTATTCATCATCGTAATCTCGAGCAAGCAGATACAAAATGATTTACAAAGTACTGTATAAAATGGTTAAAATACAAAACATTATTACAATACAAGAAATTCTGAATTGTAGTAACAATGTTTACACAATAGGTGGCCTATAACAAATCCCAAATATGTATTACAATTAAATATTAAGAAGTATAAATAGAATGTGCACTTACAAAAGAAAAATAAATTGAGAGGGGAAAACAAACGAATGATCGAGAAAGAGAGTCGGGAGAAAAACAATAGGAGAGGGTGAGAGAGAGAGGGAGAGAGAGTGGTACTCAGGGGAGATAAAACAAGATGGAGTGTATGAGAAAGTGTGAGAGAGCGGGTGAATCAAATAAATAGAAAAAAAGGTAGTCAGAGCTATACAAGGTATAGGAAGATAAAGCGAGGGAAGCAGAAAATTGCGAATAGAAAACACAATTCTCACAACTGGTAATACAATATACATGTCCATTGGATGGGTTAACTCGTGCTTACCAGTAAATGGATTGTTTCTTTTTAAATGAAGATCCAATTGATGGGTGAGTGAGTGAGTGAGTACATTATAAGGATCGAGAAATGTTTGGATGTATGTATATACTGTAAACTGTCCAAGGGGTTTGAAGTAAGTAAAATAGTTGTAAACATTGACTTATATTTTTGACATGTTCAGTTGATAAAATACAAACAAATAACATAAATATAAATACAATTTAGCAGAATCTTAGGATTCAAGTTATCATCATCTTCAATAAATATGTATAATATGAACTTGACATGTGTTGCTTTGTATTTATTGAAGGTGGTTGAAAGTTAAAGTGCAATCGATTCAACTTTTTAAATTTTTCTGTATGATTTCTAATTCTATGTTTGCGTTTTTACCTCTCCCATCCCAAAAAATTGTCGACACTACACTACACTACTTGAGATTTAATCCTTATAATCCTTATAAAATATTTTTTTGCGATAAATCACATTTTTTAACACATCAGTCAATGACTTTACTTTCAAGTCTCATGCAACGTTTGAGATCAAAATCGCTAGCCCTAGCAGTTCTGAAATTAAGCAAGGTACATTTTGTAAGGGAACGCAGACCCAAAATTGCTCAAAAACATGAATTTGTGTACACATCCAATACAAACTAGATTTTAATTCGTCATGAGGACGAATTAGGTGGTCTGTCATGATTTTTCATTCAGTGTCGGCTAATTTGTATGAAATGAATCATTTAGATATGATTGATAATCTTGATCATAGACATCATAGGAATACATTTTGACCATTGCTAAATGTGATTATTAATGTGGTGATGACAACCGTGATGATTATAATGATGGTGGTGATAATGCAATACGGTAAATACGAAATTAAGTTTGGAGCACGTAAAATGCCTTAATAAGTCCTCAAAAATTTTAGACGATTTACCGAAATTGGCTTTCCAAAATTGCGCAATAAAAAGCGCCTTCATTTTCAGAGTAGCTAATTTTAAATGGACAGTTTCATGTTTTTTATGCATAATCTTTTTAAAATTTCTTTCTACTGTCAGCAATTTTTCTTTTAAGATTTCAAGCAAGAATTTTCACAATGTCAGTGGGTATCAATTTCACAGAAAGCTTGAAAATTCATAGGTGATACTTTTTAAAAACTAAAATATCTTAAATATTTTTATTCAAAATTTCTGCAAATTTTCAATTATTTTTTATAATGAGAAGTTTCGCAATGATACAATTTCACAGCATTCACTTCAAAACTCATCAGTGATGTATTTGATAAAAGAATTAAGTAGATTTTTTTTAGGGGAAATGTTTGCAAAATTTCTGCAAATTCCTAAACATTTCACATAATATTTTCCGTCAAGAATTTTCAATGTCCATTTATTAATTGTGTATGACTTAAACATTTACTTGAAAATTCTTTCTTGATGATTTTACTGAAAAAAGTCAGGTAAAAGATTCAAATACTGGCAATTTTCCCGCAAAATTTCGGGAAAATGAGTATTTTACTAAATTGCACTATTTTTAATTTCACAGAAGGTATCTGAAAATTTGTTATATGTTATATTTAGAGAAAATAACCAAATAGAAAAAAATCCAGGAGTTTCCGCAAAATGTCTAGAATGAAATTTATCAACCAAATAGCGTTTCAATATTGTAGCGTTTCCCCAAAAATGCATAAATGATGTTTTATAATGTAAAAACTACCCCTTAAAATGTTCCGGCAATATTTAAAAAATGTCCTACATAAAAAATCGCAAGGCAAGTGGGCTTGATATTTTCAGCAAGACCGTACAATTGATTAATAAAGCATTTTCTTAAAAGAATTCTCAAAAATTAGGTCCAGAAAAAATTTGCAAAAACTTAAACAGGTGATAACACTCTGATGCTGTGGTTGAAAGTGAAAATCAATCACACATTATTTGTAGAAAATTCTTTTCACTACATCATATCAAAATTTGAAAGAAAATTGACTAGTAATAACGAAGATACGGTCAAATATGCATAAATACGTTGACGTAATTGCGAAAATGTGTTATTTTCACTTCTAACGTAATTTTAACGTTATTACACAATATTTTGACTATATCCAAGAATGAGGAAAAGTTGGGGGTCAACGGACTCCCTGAAGAGCTACAGTGAATTTTATATAGGCATATTTTTGCCCACTTATGACTTATTTTGCGAGTTTGCACGCGCGTGTAATGCAAATTTGAATGGACGCGCATTCCCGTATTATTGGTCGTAAGAGGCTGAATGAGGTATCAAATTAATCAGAAGATAATGGACAATGAACAGACATAAAATAAATGACGACTCGAAGATGCATACCGATGGTAGGTGCAAGAACGCGCACGCATACCTGTGCGCGTGCAAATTCTTGACATGCTCAAAATGACCTGAAACGTACCCAAACTTGACCACGGTTGATTTGGGGAATTTTTAAATTTTGAACCGCGCGTACGTGCGCGTCGTGACCTTTGCATGACCTCTGATGACATGTCCTGATGACCTGTCACCTGAACTTGATATGATGCAAATATGGATGATTTTTTATGATTAGTTGCGATGATATGATCAATAATTTATTTTTACAAAATGGCGCCTAGATGACGTCATCATGATTTGATAACCTTGAAAAGTTTCGTTTCGCGATTCCATAATAATTTCCATACATGACATGAAAATCAAGAAATTTGACAAGCCCGATTTGGAGATAAAGTGGGAACAAAATTTGGCAATAAAAATAAATAAAGTAAAATCTGACGAATATAATAGGTGATCTGTCATATTCATGA
The DNA here is from genome assembly GCF_037042905.1 of Lytechinus pictus. Taxonomy (NCBI): domain Eukaryota; kingdom Metazoa; phylum Echinodermata; class Echinoidea; order Temnopleuroida; family Toxopneustidae; genus Lytechinus; species Lytechinus pictus. The sequence goes on along the minus strand of NC_087250.1, from coordinate 19,386,070 downwards.
CAGACCACCTAATTAGGAATTATTTTTTGTTTCACTCATTAAAATCAATTAATTTAATCTTGTGTGTAGTCACCGCAGTCCAGGGCCCCGTTGTACAAAGAGTTACGATTGATCCGATCAATCGTAACTCTATGGAAATCCATCAGTGTCATAATTTTTTCTACAGGAAATTTGCAAAATGTCCTTTGTAATCAAAGGAGAACACCCCAAATTGTCAAGAAATCAATGAATTTATGGATATGCATTCATATCTAGAATTTTTTTGGATCAAACATGCATTTCGTATGTAGACTTTGCTGGCTTGCCATAGTTACGATTGATCGCAAACTGCGCGGTTTTAGACCCCATTTTTCATTTGAAACTCTCATTTTTCATTTGAACATTTCCAAGCCCCGATAAACCCATCTTGGCCAGGTAATCCCCGTTGTCTCAATTTCACCTCCACAGGCCAGTAAAGCCAAGGACGAAATGATAAACAACAGCTGTGCTATTATGTAAGACTTCTCTGCCTGTAGAAGGACCTTCGGAATGAAATTATTGTATTCGATATTTAATTACGTTTCCAAAGGCATATTGTATTCAGACATCCAATATAAGTCCTTTTTCAATTTCGAACGAAGAAAATCGACCTCGAAATAAGGAAAATAAGCGAATAAAAATTACGGTATGCTAATTTGCATGCAGGGACCGCCCTCAGCGCTGCGATGCATCCCATAGTCCGTCCAGCAAGAAAATATGGGATGCATGCCGTTCACTCGCGCATTGATACAGTCCTAACGTTCAGAAAAAAAAAACATCCAGACAGAAAGAAAGAAGGAAAGAAAGAAAGAAAGAAAGAAAGAAAGAAAGAAAGAAAGAAAGAAAGAAAGAAAGAAAGAAAGAAAGAAAGAAAGAAGGAAAGAAAGAAGGAAAGAAAGAAGGAAAGAAATTAGAAAGAAAGAAAGAAAGAAAGAAAGAAAGAAAGGAAGGAAGAAAGGAAAGAAGGAAGAAGAAAAAAGTTGCACTTCACCGCGTGTATACACGGAACTCCATAGCAGGCTCTTAGGGTGCGTTTATCCGCCACTTTTTCACCCTAGAATCATGATCTGAATCATGATTCAAATCATGATTCTGCAGAATCACGATTGCGTTTAGTCGAAATTGAATATAATCATGATTAGAATCACAAACATGAAACACGAAAAAAGGGGCGTTTGGAAAGACGTTTCTGCAGAATCACGTACGAAAATGTTCGAATAAACGATATATCGTGATTTGAATCATGATTATATGACCTCACTGTGTCGGGCTACTTTCGGTTTGACTCTTGCCAAGCTCAAGGCTCTCTATATGCTCATTGTATGTACATGATTATTCTGCATGCATTTCTTGTCATGTTCAAGTTCCGTGTTGGTCATCGCATCGTCCACTACTTTTCATTTTTTGGTCATGTCTTCAACTTCAAGTTCTAGTAAATGAATTAACTGGACAGACAATGATCTCAGTTGTTGTTGAGTATAGAGTGTCAATATTAAATTGGATCTACGCTGAAATTCACTTCCGAACACTATTTTGGATAAACTAACAAGATGAATAGAAGCATATGGACCCTATATGATAGAATTAAACAAAATTAGGTATAAAAGTTAGACTGAATTCTGGAAGCAAAAGATTTTTCGAGAGCCGAAACACGTGCGAAAAACTTCCTCTGTCAAACTGCGCACTAGTGATGCGCACTGGATTGGCCCGAATCTGAGGAGAAACAGCATTGGAATGAAGGTCGTCTAAACGCTGATTCTGTGATATTGTGACGGTTTTTGCCCCCCCCCAAAAAAAAAAAAATCTTATGATGAACGATGCTGTTATGAAAGGCTATTATTATTAATTGTAAATGAAGATGTCATGCTGAGTTGTCACCCTGTTATTATAAACTGAAGAATTAGTACTTACCTCTGACATTTCCCAGTAATAATGTATTTCAGGGAAGCTGGCTGATTGTCACGTTTCCGCAATCATCATTTTATACGTCCTGTGATAGTTAGGGTTGGAATTGATTGTGACGTCATAGTGGTATTGGCCTTTGGTCGGCAGACTATGAGTGACGCGCATGCATTGTGACGTCATAGAAGTTTCACGTTGGGCGGGGTATTTTTGACCAATCAGGGGACAGGATTTTGGGGTATAAATACGGGGCGGGAGGCACAAATTCGGCACAACTTGTTCCAGTCGCCATCTTGAGAGGTCACGGTCATCTCCATCTGTAAACAATTTTCTTTTCTTCTCAATTTCAATCTTGAACATCTCACACTGTAAGTAATCCTTTATCGTGATTCTATAGGAGAAAGAAATATGAGGTTGATGTAGACTGCTTCCTAAAATTGATTTTAAAGAATTTATAGGATGAAAGAAAGATTTTGTGAAGGAAAAATTGATTCTTGAACCCTGGATTTTAAAATGAGGGTTTTGTAAGAAATTTCATTCAAGAGGTATTTTAATATCTAATGAAGATAATTTAAATGATCTATTAAGTGTATGTTGAGATAATTTTAACTGAATTCTTGTATTGTTTTTGTCATTAGATTGGAACAATGGTGAACATTTTCTAAGTGCCACTATTTTGGCCTTTTAGTCGAAAATGTTCTAAGTGTCACTATTTTGGCCTTTTAGTCGAAAATTTTCTAAGTGTCACTATTTTGGCCTTTCAGTCGAAAATTTTCTAAGTGTCACTATTTTGGTTCTCTTACTTGGGACATGGATAGAAAACAATCACTCACTGCATTCATTGTATGTAATTATTTATTATAGAATCAACAACTAAATACAAGATGATTCCAGCACCAGTTACGTGTAGGGTCTGGGACCCTGGCATTGTTAACAAATATCTCTGGCTTTAATTATTATAGACCTTGAACATTGAATTTATTACTTACTCTTAGTCTTTTGGCTAAGCCCTGAAGTTGAGTGTGTCTCATAGTGCCTTAAATTCATGATTTGTACCAATTAATGTATTAATCACCATAGAATGTATCATAGATCAAAATATTCTAAGTATTGACACCTTGGTCATTTCATAGATCAAAATATTCTAAGAATAGACATTTTGGTCATTCATGGTATGATAATATTCTAAGTATTGACACCTTGGTCATTTCATAGATCAAAATATTCTAAGTATTGACACCTTGGTCATTTCATAGATCAACATTTTCTAAGTATAGACACTTTGGTCATTTCATGTTATCAAAAATATTCTAAGTGTAGACACTGTGTTCATTTCTTAGATCAAAAATATTCTAAGAATAGACATTTTGGTCATTTCATGGTAGAAAATAATATTTTTAAGTGTTGACACCTTGGCCATTTCATAGATCAAAAATATTCTAAGAATGGACACTTTGGTCATTTCATGGTACAAATAATATTCTAAGTGTAGACACTGTTCATTTCATAGATCAAAAATATTCAAAGAATAGACATTTTGGTCATTCATGGTATAATAATATTCTAAGTATAGACACTGTGGTCATTGCATAGACCGACATTTTTTAAGTATAGATACTTTGGTCATTTTGTATTACTACATGGATATATTTTTTTGTTGTGAATGAAATGATTTACGCTTACTAAATTTTCAAGTGTGATAGTCTTGGTGGTGTCACTAGTCCCCCTACCCCCCCCCCCTCCCCCATCACAACCAGAGGTTCCAGGTGCTGAGGAAAGTGACAAGGAATGGCAATGTGATGAACTTATTGATGATCATTCGATGGAATTAGACAGAACATAAAGCAATTTATGATGAGATGATCATTCTTTTAGGCCATCATGGAGGCCTATAATCTTTGATGATGATGAGCAGAGGAAAAACCAGGATTGAAGTACTTAGATGCCCCACCCCTCTCTAACTCCCCCATAGTGCACCATCATGCTTAATTTATTTAATGTTTACCTATGTAAGAGATACTAGAGTTTCAACTCTGAAAGTAATGGTCCAGGTTAAACACAGGAAGTTGTTTCTTAGTAAAGATTTCTCTTTGCATAGTTTCTGGGAGATAGCATCTCTGAGGCCAGTTACTATAAGCGACGGTGATTAGAAAGTTTAGTAGGCATGGACCGACAGAGTGGTCATGTTTACATGTTTGTGGCCAGTTATTTGAGTTCAGGTTACGCCCAGGAGGGGAGTGTTGGAGTTGGTCTGGTTTTGAGACAATTGGAATTTTATATTAAAAGGAAAGGTTGTGTTGTGCGCTGGTCGCATCAACATGTTTTAGGAAATTGAATTGGAAAAGAAGAGATAAAACTAACTAAGAAACTAGGATGGATTTGTTTGGAAGACCGCGAGTTATAATAACAGGCCTACTCGGAGATAAGCTATGGTATGAATGAATTTGAAATAGAAAGTAAGGAATGTGAAATTAATCTAATGTACCTTAGGCTTATAGAATTTTCACTTCTCTTGGGGTGAACCAGTTTACTATGTCGGATTGTCCTGAGCTCAATGTAAATAGATGTATAAACGTTGAAATGTAGCAGACTACAAACAGCAATTTTATATTAAAGTTCAAGTTACATGTTATTACAAAGCATTCTTAGATTAATTTATTGCAGCACTGCCTGACCAATAGTAGTTAAGATGAATGATGATCACGAGACAAGATTGAGAGTAAATTATTTAGCCAAAGTTTGCTTGATGCAAATGACCCTTTTAAGCCATCGAACCTTGCTTGGAATGGGAGAAGTACGAGACTGTAAAAGCGAGAGGCTAAGACAGTGCAATGAGAGGCCCGATACGAGTTGAGAATGGCTGCTTATACATGGCCAGTCTAGTGCATGTGCGAGAAATTGTCAAAGTACGGAGCATGTGGTGGTTTACGTGCATTGATTAATAGTACACGTGTGTATGACGAGAGCAAGTTGCAGAGACGAGTAAAAGACCGAGATGAATTCAAGTCAATTATTACAAATTATACCAATTAATTTAGTACAGAATATTTACCAAGAAGTCTTGAATTGTCTCTTGCTCAGTTTAAATGAAGCTTGTTGCACTTAAAACGGACATCTTGGTGAACTTTCTCTTCGGTCTTGTAGAGCACAACGGATGAGCGGCTTGAGATTGTAGTTTGAAAGCATGGTCTGGGGAAAATTAGTTAAAGGCCCAGGCACGCAAAACTCTTAGCCAATCAGTGGTATGCATTTCTGTCACGTGTGCATATCTGATTAATTAGAATTCTCGCTCTTGTTAAAGTCTTGTACTATTACGTCACTTGATTTTATGACGTAGTTTAACTTTCAAATTGGGATCAACTGAATACTCCTCAGTTGATCCAGGGGTCATGTCCCTCTAAAAACATGTGGTGGCAGCAAATACTTTTAGAGTTGTAGAGAGAGAGCCCTTGGGGTGGCCCGCGTCACAATATCGTGATTCATGTTTGTGTTTTGAATCATGATTCAAATCATGATTCAAATCATGATTCTGGATTGAGGTCGCATAAACGCAGCCTTAGACACGTTGCAATCCATCGTGTGTGGCCCCCTGCTGTGACTGTATGTGCTGGGCTGTCGTGCTATATATCTTCGGACCGATTGCTGCTTGGGGCAGCTAGCTAGTTCGGGCTTATAGTACTTGGAGAAGAGAATTGGTGAAGAAGAAACTGGGGTATAGTATTCTCAAATGGAGGTTTTTCGTCATGAGTCCCCGACAATTTCCAATGAAAAAACAAGAATTAAAAACAGAAATACATAAGAAAAAAAAAAAAAATACACAAGTTTTCATCAGGTTTCTATAAAGAGTCTCTGAACCAAAAATTAGCATTTAGGGGCATTATTTAGTTAGATAGAGCATACTTATGATTTTACGAATAAATGAATAATTAAGCAGTTTTGATCAATTGGATTTTTGAAGAGTTTGATCTTTTTCTATAATATTAGGCTAGGGACTTCTAGTTTTGTAGATTATGCCATGACATGGGTAACGTACATGCCAATTTTTGTCGCGTTTGCATGATCGATAGCCGAGATCATACTCAGCCACCCCCCACCCCCATTCAGTCTCCTAATTAGGCTAAAGATATTTGTTCGACCCAATTAACCCATTCACATTTTATATTGTTGATTGACAAAAGTATATGAATATAATCGAAAATCTAACACTGATTCTAGAAATGGTAACTACTGAACTTCATTTCCCCAAATTGGGAAGATATATCAATGAATTTGGAACTATTTTTTGACTGGCGGAAGAATTGGGGCAATTTTACTGTTTCGAATAGCTCATAAATTTTATTCTATCATAGTTATCTTCATAAATGGCGATTTATTAGTAAAATGAGCTGGCTACGATACTCTTCTCTGGTCAGATATATATCCTATCCAACAGTAGTAGGCATTCGACCCTCTAATTTCACGTTTATTTTTTAATGAATTTTTCAGAAGTGCCATTTTAACACACAAGTCTATGGGGAATGTTTTACGCGCGTGACACCTTATGATAAATTTTTTCTTGGACAAATTGCTTTCCGTACATTTCATGTTACCGTATGCTTAATAATACAAATCATGAAAAGAAAAAAGCCCGGACATCGACGACAGTCGACACGAGCGCGGCCGGCTAGCCGCGCTTATTTAGTCAACAGAAATGGAGACCTTATAAATTTCGCAGCCAAAAGGCATAGGCACAGCTGACTTGAATCTTTTTGAGACAGAGTCTGGTGAGTTTTTTCACTATGATTTAGTTACAGATCTGCAGTATATAGATCTAGTAAATAAGAGTAAGACGTGAATCTGTGTACCTACCTCGAGGCGAGGCTCGAGATCGAGCGAAGTTCGTGCAGGCTCCACTGCACTTCACTACCGCTACACTGGCCCACTACACCCCCAACCATCCTGCCTGTGAGTGTGGGGAATCTACGGGTAGGACTATGGCCGGGGCCTGTTGCACGGCGAGAGGAGCGATACGTATAGGAACGTCCTACTCCTACTCCTAGTCCTACTCCTAGGACCATTCTTCTGAGATAGGAAGATTGGCGACAAATCGGCGCTTTCCGTTTCACGAAGGCATTCTTGTCTTCCAAGTCCGCGACATCGTTTGATATCCATATTATTTCGATATTATCAGAAAAATATTTAGTCTTCATCTTCACCTGAACTGAAGGCTGAACCATTGATTTATTTCGAAATGACGACTTATCAAAAAATCATTTATTTCAATTAATGGAGCTCAAATAATTTGTTTGTTACCGATAGTAGAAATGATGTATGGAGATCACTTGTTTGACTGAGGTAAGACTAAAAAAAAGGAGAACAAAAATTGAAGTTTCACAAACATAGGCCTACCTGGATAAAATCGAAATTTTCATTATTTCCTCTTTTCAAGGACAAGGTGCCCTTTTTTTTTAAGGACACCTTTCATTGATATTCCAACGAAAGAGACCCTTGTCCGAAAATAAAAATTAAAGTAACTAATTAATTTCGGCATTGTATTATTTCAATATTCTGATTTTTTATAGAATACTTATCTAAACTTAAAGTGATAATTTTGCAAATTATGCTTTAAATGTTATTTGTTGATGTAAAAATGGGGTTTGAATGGTGTAAACATAATCAACGTGTCTGATTGTATGAGACTATAATTTAAAAAGGAAAATATGAGAGGCTGCGTGTGAAAAATCGAATTTATTTATTTCATTCATCAGATATAACGCAAGAAATACAAATGTGAGTGTTTAGAGTATAAACATACATTTGCATGAAAATTAAGTTTCAGTAACCGAGGACAATCAAAATATGAAACTTGCTGCAAACTTGTCAAGGTGGTATAGTAGCACTACAATAATAAAACATAGAAAAATATGTGAAATCAATTGAACGGGGGAAATTACTTTTTACAGAAACAATGCTAAAATCACAATGATCATAAACGTTTAAAGTTGATAACTTTATGGAAGTTAATATAACATAAGCTTTGATAATTTAAAAAAAAAATATATGCTCAACATTTCAAAGTTAAAGGTCAAGTCCACCCCAGAAAAAAGTCGATTTAAATAAATAGAGAAATATCAAACATGAATAATGCTGAAAACTTCATAAAAATCGGATGTAAAATAAGAAAGTTATGACATTTTAAAGTTTCGCTTATTTTTCACAAAACAGTTCTATGCTCAACTCGGTGATATGCAAATGAGAGTTGATGATGTCACTCACTCACTATTTCTTTTGTTTTTTATTGTTTAAATTATACAATATTTCAATTTTTACCAATTTGACAATTAGGACCCCCTTGCTTGAACCACAAAATGTTAAAATAATGGAATTTCATGTGTTCACGGAGGAATGAAACTTTGTTTCACATGACAATGACGAGAAAATCAAAATATTTCATATTTTATATAATAAAATACAAAAGAAATAGTGAGTGGGTGATGTCATCTGTCCCCTCATTTGCATACCGAACAGAATGTGCATATAACTCTTTTGAGAAATTAGGCGAAACTTTAAAATGTTATAACTTTTTTATTTTACATCCGATTTTGATGAAATTATCAGTGCATGCTTGTTTGATTTTTCTCTTTCTATTCAAATTAGCTCTTTGTTGGGGTGGACTTGTCCTTTAAGGAGTCGAGACATACTACGATGAGCCTTTTCGTATGGACTTTCCACAACCCTGTCTATCATCATAGGTACAATGAACTTAACTTTATTTGTAATGATTGTGATGGATTCATAAGCTACATGTATAGGCCTAATATTTTTAATTCAATTAGTTATTTTGTTACTGGCAGATTTTTTTTTCATTCATCACCTTAACACCAATTCAACAATTCTCATTGATTGACATAAATCTCAGCAAAAAAATAGTCATGATAAAGAAAATAAATTAAATATATATATAAACAGATAGAGAAATGATTTAGCATGCTTAGTAACATCTCAGTTTTGTATCATGTTTTATTTTATTTCATTTTTTTTTTGCTGAACGTAATAAACACATGTTTACTTTACCATACATATTTTTTCATAATATTCATCTAATGATAAAGCATGGGGGTCAGAGCTGAGAGGTTGCCGCCCATTTCGATATTTCAAGTTTGGTTTAAAAAAAATGGAAAAGGGGTGGGGAAAGAGGGAGAAAATGATGTGAGGAAATAACAGAAAGCATATTTAAAAAAAAAATTATTCGGGCCTATAGATTACCTCGGAGAAAAATGACCTCTGTTTTTAATTTGATGCCAGCCACGTAACTTGGCGCCATGATCGCCATCCAAGCCCCATCCAAGATAAAATGCATCTGAGTGCAATCGAAGGACCTCCCAAAATGTTTAAAGGTGATATATCAGTGTGGCTTGCCATAAACGCATTTTCTCTCAATGCCGACGGTGGCGGGCGGTGTCCAAAGAAGATCATGACTACGTAGGACATGTCTTGAGGTGTCTTTCCAAGGACCATTCTTCGTTTAGCCCAATGATCGGCTTTGTGAAATAGTTGAGCGATATCTCGGTCTTACGTAGAGCGGTTCTACCAAAGACCATTTCATGCAACAGGCCCCTGGTTACCTCGAGCGAAGTTCGTGCAGGCTCTACTCCACTTCACTACCGCTACACCCAGGGGGGCTACTTACATTGACGAGTGGATACCATGCGCGACCAAAAAAACATGTAAAAAGGATGTCTTTTTCAAGATAGGGCACGTTACGTACGTAACGTGATAAGTGTGTCAAAAACAGGAAAATAATGAAAAAGGGTATCTATTTCGCTAGGAAAGCTACGTGTTTAGGGTCAAATTTGCGGGGGTGATAAAACAAAATTAAAATGTTTAATAAAGGATGTCCTTTTTGCCCCAACACTACATGTTTAGAGTCCGATTTGCACGAGGTGTGGAAGGTGGTGCCATACTAAACCAAATGATGTGTAAAGGTAAAACCGACGACCGACGGACCAGTGACATAACAATAAAATATCACTGTACTTGTTTAGGGGTTCATTTTAGGGAATACTTGCCAAGAAAATCTTTTGAAGTTTTGTTTCCAATACTTGTTAAGGGTAGGATTTCACACGCCAATACTTGTTAAGGGGTGCATTTTCAGAATATAGAAAATAAGTGTTTAGGGTGCTTTTCGAGACCCCATGGTCGTGCATGGTATCCACTCGTCATTGGAAGAGGCCCGATACAAAAATCATAAAAGTTTGCACTGCTTCACTTTTGCAGAGAATGAAATGCAAGAGCACAAAGTGAAACATTTTTGGCATGGACAAAGATCGCTGTCACAAACATCACCATCTTCAAAATCATCCTTTGTATCTTTTTCACCTTCGATCGCTTGATTGCTGGAATGCTGGTGATACGAACGATGTTTGACCTGGCTCTGGGCAAGATGTGGCGTACATAGGATTTTTCAAAGGGGGGGCAAATTCGTCCGCCAAAAAATTTGACAAGCCCCCCCCCCAAAAAAATAGTTTTTCACCACAAATAAAGGATTTCGTACCAGAAATAAATTTGACAAGCAAAAAAAAAAAAGGACTTCAAGTTCAAGGAGCAGGCCACTTGTGGCTCGGCAGAGATCAGTTGTGACTCGTCAGGGGGGCAGGCATACGTCCCTTGCATGAGTTGTGACTCATCAGGGGGGGCACTCTGCCCACCCCCCACACCCCCATAGGTACGCTAATGCATGTAACACGTGACGTCTATAACGTTTCCTGGTCTTATCAGGGGCAGATCCAGGATTTTCCAAAAGAGGGGGGCCAATTTTTCAGAGGAAAATTTTGACAAGCCCCCCCCCCAAAAAAAAAAGAGGTTTTCAACCACAACTGAAGGATATTTCGTACCCGAAAAAATGACAAGCAAAAAAAAAAAAAAAAATGTTTTCAACCATAAATTAAGTATATTTCGTACATGAAAAAAAGCAAAAAAAAGTCTTAAATTTCAAAAGAGGGGGCACACCTCTGTTTTAATGGCATTTTTACATTACAATAGTTTTGTTTTTGCTTCTCAAAAGGGGGGGGGGGGGGGTGGAACAGGCAATCATGGAACAAGCAATTGCGTCATGAGGCAACATTTTGAGGGGCGATATGGTGTATCGGGTAAAAAAAAGAATGCGAGTGAGCAAAAATTTTGACATTTTTATTACAAAAATCCAATTTTGTGATAGATTTTGACATAATGTTAAAGAAGATAATATATTTCACCCTGTTCTCTATTTTTTTCTTGGTCTGTACGTCAAGGTGAACAGGATTTTTGTTATGATTTTGCATGCGCGACCATCGGCGAAGCTCTATGCTCGAGGGGGCCCAGTATGGCGCGTGTGGCAAGAAGTAGCTTTATATAAGTCCCGAGCGAGCGAAGCGAGCGAGATTTTTAAAAAAATCACCTCATCATGACAATCTAACTGTTCTTCTTTCCTTCCTTTTCCAGTTTTCACTTTTTATGTTTTTTCTTAGTTTTCTTTCCCCTTTCCCCCCTTCCTCTTTTTTTTCCTTTCCCTTTCTTTCTCCCCCTTTTTTTTCATTTCCCGGTGAACTCTGCCAGGGGGGACAGCTTGCGCCACTGCTCCAGGGGCCGGGTTGCAAGTCAATCGCAAACTTCTCTGCTGCTGCACGAATAGCTATTTTTATTCCGAAGTCCCAGGTAGTCTAATTCAACGAATGCAGCAAAGGATTGAATTTTTTCTAGCTCTTTATTTGAAAGAAATTTACTGGCCCTCTCTCCTTGGGTAAGACGTGCATGTAGCATATATTTGCTGGTGGTAAATCGTCATTTTCGCTGTCAAAACACGACGAAGATGACGACATCTTATCCGCCATCATAGAATTTGTATATAACGTATAGCATGTACAGCGAATAAAAAAATTAACGCGAACGGGGTTACATGCATTGTACACGCTTGCGCTCGTTCGCGGAAATCCTTAACACACGAGGTGAATGTCGGAATTTCCAGTCGAATCAATGGTATGATTTTGCATATTATTGTTTTAATTTTGAGTTCAGGAGCAGAATGTAGCGATGGCAACATGTTGCAAGTATTCACACATAATATTTTACATATTATCATGTCTAAGAACCATGGTTGCATTTGCCGCCCCACAGAAATGAAAAACTATAGAGACTACATTTTCCCTGTCCATCCCACAGTCTATACACTCCACCAACCCGAACTTCGGGACCGTGAACTCGTTCGGATACTCATAGAGGCAAAGGTGGGATAAAAAAGTTATTTATTGTAACAATTATAGAAAAAAATATAACGAGAAAGAAAAATAGCTTAATTTCTTACTCTACACCCGTATTTCACTCTGTGTCCATCCTCCGGTTATCCTCAAAATTGGTTATTGGGCCAGTATCTAAATCCTCACAGTCACACGTATTATTCACGGCTGGTCGCAGGTCAAACAGCATAAATATTTATATTATATTGGATGGCTCAGAAAATACCAGAAATATTCTAAGAGTTTGGGAAAATAATTTGTGGAATATTTTCCCAAACTCTTAGAATATTTCTGGTATTTTGCCTTTGCCTCTAGGAGTATCCTAAGGAGTTCACGGTCACGAAGTTTGGGTAGGTGGAGAGTAGTGTAGAGGTAGTGAAGTGGAGTGGAGCCTGCACGAACTTCGCTTGAGGTAAACCTCGCAGTACCGGTACGTGTGACTGGTACGGTACGGCATGAATGCTGCAGAGACAATTCAGTGTACCGGTACGGTACTGTGGTGGTCTGCTCGGTCGGAGCCCAGCGGCCCGCGAGCCACACCGGTACGGTGCTTCCACTCTTCAGTTTGGGGTGTCCAAACTTTGCGGACATTTCAAAAATATTTATCAGGCTTAAAATTGTTCACGAAAATATTCACAATACAAAACCAATTTAAAAAATAATGTTATTACATGTACATGTATTTAAATTAGTAAATGAAAGATAGTTTCTTAACCCTTGACAAAATGAAAGATAAATTACACTAAAATTTCTGGAAAGTTTCCGACCCTACATGTAATGTACTTTATATATGTTCAACAAAAACAGATTGAAATGGAGAGATTCTTGATGTTGAGACTGAGAGATCCTGTATTTCCTATCCTCTTTGATCATACACGATTGTACGCTTAACCTACTTCGAGCATCAAAGTCTTTCAAAGAGGTAGAGAGAAAGAAAAATTGAAAATCCATAATTTATTTTGAAACAAAAATCTGATTTTTTTCTTAGGCCAAGACCATCTCAATTGAATCCATTAAGTCTTCTTGATGCAAACTTTCACAATTATTTCTTCTACAGTGTATCAGATGCAAACTTTCACAATTTTTGAATTATTTGTACTCTTTGATGCAAACTTTCACAAGTATTTGTTGATGCAAAATTTGACAATCTATATTTTTTTAGGCCAAGGTCATCTCAATTTAATACATTAAGTCTTCTTATATTTAGATTTGATGCAAACTTTCACAATTATTTCTGCTATGTATTAGATTCAAACTTTCAAAATTTTTTAATCATTTGTACTCTTTGATGCAAACTTTTATGAGTATTTCTTGATGCAAAATTTGACAAACTCTATTTGATGCAATTTTTCACAATTATTTCTACTATTGATGCTATATTTCATATTTCACAATTATTTCTACTTTTTGATGCAGACTTTCATAATTTTTTCTAATGTATTTGGTGCGAATTTTCACACTTATTTCTACTCTCCGATGCAAACTTTCACAATTTCTATTTTTTGATAGAAACATTCACAATTATTTCGACTATTTAGTGCAAACTTTCACAATTTATAATATTTTATTTAAAAAAATTCCAGTTGTGGGAACGATCTCAAAATGACTTTTTTACAGAATTTAATACAGTGCGTCCCAAAAAACTATACACTTTTGAATTGGCTGCCAAATAAAAAATGTAGCACTTTGGGGGAAAAGACTTATAGATATGGGGCGGTATTCTGAAAGCTCAATTAGCACTCAATTAGCATTTTGGTATTCTGAAAAGTCACTTAAGTGCCCCTTTCCTTATTTGGCAGGGTTGCGTTGCGCGCACTTGCAACAGTACGCGTTATGACCGCGCGAAGACTTAATTGAGTAGTTACGAGACTTTTGGTATTCTGAAAAGTCTCTTAGCGCTCAATTAGCGGACTTTCCAGTGGGGAAAGATAATGGTGATAAGAGGTCCATTAAGTCTCATTTTCTCTTGCTAAATGTGGCTTTCATTTCGTATAAATATCATCAAATCGGTTTAATACTGCGACCAAATTTAGGAGGAAGCAAGAGAATAAAGGAGAAAGGTATAAAAAGGGAATAAAGGGAAAGAAGGTGGTATGGGTGTCCAAACTTGGCGGACTTTTAAACAATATGTTTCAGGCTTAAATTTGTTCAAAAAATATTCACAATTTATACAAGTAAAATAAGGAATGGGGGCTATATTTGGTAATAAAGAAATTAGAAAAGAAGGAAAAAGAAAACAGAAATTGTGTACTTATAGGGGAAATATGACTATTATTTTTCTATATTTTCTTTTATTATAAGCATCATAAAGTATTTTTGCACATTATTTTGACAATAATGAGATTGCCAAGTAACAATAGATGCAGCAATGTTCAGGGGGGAATCAAACCTTGTTTCCGACAATGAAAAAATAAGCATTGACCCCTTTGGTACAAAAGAAAAAAAATAGTGAGGGATGCCATCGTTTTCCCCACCTATAAAATCTTAAATATCATAACATTTGTACATCCAATTTCAATAAAATTTCGGCTTTTTTAACGATTATGCTAGTTTGATTTTTAAAATCATTTTATTCAAATCAGCATTTTGTTGAAGAAGATTTCTCATAAAAATGAAAAGTATGTTATTTTTAAAATAAGTAGGAATTAAGTTAAAGAAGAACCCCCCCCCCATCATGACCCCGAGACAGAGGCAAATAAAATATTGTAAAAAAAACAAAACAAAGAAAGCTACAATAGGTGGATGTGAAATCAGAACGCGTTCGAAAAAAAAGAGAAAATCACAAAGGTACAATAAATGAGAGAAAGGGAAAAGACAACAGTTAGCTTCAACAACATAATGACCCTCCTGTTAATCTCCGATGCAAATGCTTTTAGCATTATTTTTCAGCAAAAAAATTTTGTATCAATATCGTGGTGCAGTCCACCTGCAGCAGCCGGGCGCTGCGCTGCAAGCCAGCAAAGTGAAGAGACACTACGCGCTGGGAGAAAATTTTACGTTGTAAGAGCGCATTTGATTGGCTAATTCGGCTCAGTAGGGGCGTGGCCTAAAGGGAGTTAATTGAGCGCTAATAGAGTTTTCAGAATACGAATTTGGAGGTACATTAGCGCTCCATTAAATGGGTAACTTATGAGGAAACTTAAGTGGAGACTTAAGAGACTTTTCAGAATACCCCCCATGGAAAGCCAATAAAGTCAAATTTCAAATGACACCAAAAAGTTGGAAAATTATTCATGCTTAAGCGAGCACTGCCCACTGAAACAAAGGGTATGAAAATTGGGGTGGGCTGGAATTAGCCTTCCAATTTATGTCAGTTTTTGAGAGGCAAATCCTTTCGAACATGTTAAGTTAAGGGCGTTGTGATAAATTAATGATCAACCGTAACCAGTTTTGGTTGCTTAAGCAAATTTTATAAATTAAAATTATTAAATTGAACTTTAATGCATGAGTGAACACAAATTACACTTTTTGGGCAGCATTTCAAGTTTATCATTTGGATCTCTTTTTGGGTAGCATTTCAACTTTATCATGTGGATCTCAGCAATGTGTTCATGGGAGTCGGGAGAATAGGGGGTGAGAAAGGACTTAAGTGGGAGAAGTAGGTTGATGGAATAAGGGTCAACAAAACATTCAGCCCCGCCCCCTCCCTCTTTCTCGCCCTCCCCTCCTGTTGAGAGACTGATTGCTATTGTCATGTACGCGTGAAGTCCAGAGCAGAATGTTGATTTAATGATTAATTTTGAATTTTCCTATCAATCATTTAATCAGCAATTTATCAGTAAATCGACTCATTCAATGTGCAATGTGATCAAACATTCAGTTTTTTCAATAAATTATTTCATTAATCATCATAATCATTAAATTTCGTGGTAATCATTCAATAGAAAAACTGACCATCAGCCACCAGTCATTTTAGTGGCAGTTAAATTTTGAATAGGCTACAATCCACAAAGTGAGACAGAGAGGGAGAGGGGGGCTGGGAAACGGAGGTGGAGAGGGGAGGGTACATATGACTTTTAATTTGTAAAAGGACAAAAAGAGGAATGCCCCAGGTACTTATGAGGCGCCGAATGTACCAATATTATATAGAACAATTATTTGTTATATAATCATTATTTATTAAATAATAACTATTATTTATATATAATTTACATTTTATTTGTAAATAACTACTATTATATAAAATATCATTTCTAATTATTTATATATAATTCCAAGTAATACTTCATTATTTGTAAATAATAATAGTTCGACATTCCATTATTTATAAATAATGATTATTTGTTTTTCATTATTTATAAATAATGATTATTTGTTTTTCATTATTTACAAATAATGATTATTTGTTTTTCATTATTTATAAATAATGATTATTTGTTTGTCATTATTTATAAATAATGATAATTTGTTTTTCATTATTTACAAATAATGATTATTTGTTTTTCATTATTTATAAATAATGATTATTTGTTTTTGATTATTTATAAATAATGATTATTTGTTTTTCATTATTTATAAATAATGATTATTTGTTTTTCATTATTTACAAATAATGATTATTTGTTTTTCATTATTTATAAATAATTTGTTGAGTTTTCCATTATTTATAAATAATGATTATTTGTTAAATAATGAAAACGTCTACTTCATTATTTATAAATAATTTTTTCGAGTGCACCATTATTCTCATTATTTATAAATAATCATTATTTAATGTTCGAGTTTTCCATTATTTATAAATAAAGATTATTTGTTAAATAATGAAATATCTACTTCATTATTTATAAATAATAATTTTGTTTCAATATCCCATTAATCATTATTTATAAACAATTTTTACAGTTTGCCATTATATACAAATAATCATTATTTATATACAAATAACCATTATTTATTAAATAATGCCATTATTTATTAAATAATGCCATTATTTATTAAATAATGCCATTATTTATTAAATAATGCCATTATTTATTAAATAATGCCATTATTTATTAAATAATGGAAAACTCGCTATAACATGCAAATGTGGGACCGCCCATGATATGAATATTCATGATGCGATTTCCTTTTTCGTGATTTTTCTTCACAAATTTTTGTCCATTTCCTCTTCATAATGACATTTCTTGAAGCAATTTTCTAGGGATATGGTCTGATTGTAATATTCTTCATTTTCTATATAACTTCGTCTTCGTAGAAATATCAAAAAGTGTAATTTTATACGATTTTTCCTACAGTTCACAATCCCCATAGGCGCGCGTGTACGGTAGGGACAACCGGTGAATCGACGGAGTGCTCTTCATCGAAATACTACGTTGGTTGGTCCCCGGAAGTGGCGGGCGGAATTTAGCCCGAATCCTCGATGGAAGTCGATCAAGTGCATATGAGCTGAGAGAGTGAAATATCAGTGTACTTGTACAGGCCCTTCTACTTTTTATAAATATTTCTTGTTGCTTTTTTTGTTAAGTTAATTTTTCCTGGTGTAGAGATAAGTTTCAGTTCTAATAATGCACTTCAAATACATTTTGGAGTGTCTGTTTGAGGCGTTTGGGGCGATTTCACCCTGGCCCCAAAATGCTCGCAACGACAATACGGGGGCATGATGACCCCTAAATTTTTAAAAACTTATTTTTCTATTGAAAATTATCTCAAAATTCACCAAAAGTGTGCACGAAAGCCTTCGTATTTCACTTTTAAAACTCCAAAAAGTGCCCAAATGACAAGCTTGGTCGCTTCGCTGTGTCGCTTTCAACTTGAGAACGTTTACGCGTCTGCTTCCCCCCCCCCCCCTCCTCCGAAAGAAATTCTGTATACGGCCATGCTCTAAAGAGCCTGGCACATTGATTTATGTATACTTTCATTTTCATTATTTTTATCTCATTATCAACATGGCCTTATGCAGAATTTTTTCCAGGGGGGCCGGGGCCGGAGCATGACGCGCGTAAACTTTCTCAAAAAAATCTTGAAAGCGAGACAGCCACGGGACCAAGCCCAAATGACAAGCTTGGTCGCTTCGCTGTCTCGCTTTCAACTTGAGAACGTTTACGCGCGTCTGCCCCCACCCCCCGAAAGAAATTCTGTGAACGGCCATGCTCAAAAGAGCATATGGCACATTGATTTATATGTACTTTTCATTTTCATTATTTTTATCACATTATCATCATGGCCTTACACAGAATTTTTACCGGGGGGGGGGGGGAGCAGCTAGGACGCGCGTAAAGTTTCTCAAAAAAATCTTGAAAGCGAGACAGCGACGCGACCAAGCTCAAATGACAAGCTTGGTCGCTTCGCTTTTTCAAGATTTTTATGAGAAAGTTTACGCGCGTCCTGCTCCCCCCACCCCCCCCCCGGAAAAAATTCTGCGTAAGGCCATGATGATAATGAGATAAAAATAATGAAAATGAAGTATACATAAATCAATGTGCCAGGCTCTTTAGAGCATGGCCGTATACATAATTTCTTTCGGAGGAGGGGGGGGGGAAGCAGACGCGTAAACGTTTTCAAGTTGAAAGCGACACAGCGAAGCGACCAAGCTTGTCATTTGGGCACTTTTTGGAGTTTTAAAAGTGAAATACGAAGGCTTTCGTGCACACTTTTGGTGAATTTTGTGATAATTTTCAATAGAAAAATAAGTTTTTAAAAATTTAGGGGTCATCATGCCCCCGTATTGTCGTTGCGAGCATTTTGGGGCCAGGGTGAAATCGCCCCAAACGCCTCAAACAGACACTCCAAAATGTATTTGAAGTGCATTATTAGAACTGAAACTTATCTCTACACCAGGAAAAATTAACTAAACAAAAAAAGCAACAAGAAATATTTATAAAAAGTAGAAGGGCCTGTACAAGTACACTGATATTTCACTCTCTCAGCTCATATGCACTTGATCGACTTCCATCGAGGATTCGGGCTAAATTCCGCCCGCCACTTCCGGGGACCAACCAACGTAGTATTTCGATGAAGAGCACTCCGTCGATTCACCGGTTGTCCCTACCGTACACGCGCGCCTATGGGGATTGTGAACTGTAGGAAAAATCGTATAAAATTACACTTTTTGATATTTCTACGAAGACGAAGTTATATAGAAAATGAAGAATATTACAATCAGACCATATCCCTAGAAAATTGCTTCAAGAAATGTCATTATGAAGAGGAAATGGACAAAAATTTGTGAAGAAAAATCAAGAAAAAGGAAATCGCATCATGAATATTCATATCATGGGCGGTCCCACATTTGCATGTTATAGCGAGTTTTCCATTATTTAATAAATAATGGCATTATTTAATAAATAATGGCATTATTTAATAAATAATGGTTATTTGTATATAAATAATGATTATTTGTATATAATGGCAAACTGTAAAAATTGTTTATAAATAATGATTAATGGGATATTGAAACAAAATTATTATTTATAAATAATGAAGTAGATATTTCATTATTTAACAAATAATCTTTATTTATAAATAATGGAAAACTCGAACATTAAATAATGATTATTTATAAATAATGAGAATAATGGTGCACTCGAAAAAATTATTTATAAATAATGAAGTAGACGTTTTCATTATTTAACAAATAATCATTATTTATAAATAATGGAAAACTCAACAAATTATTTATAAATAATGAAAAACAAATAATCATTATTTATAAATAATGAAAAACAAATAATCATTATTTGTAAATAATGAAAAACAAATAATCATTATTTATAAATAATGAAAAACAAATAATCATTATTTGTAAATAATGAAAAACAAATAATCATTATTTATAAATAATGAAAAACAAATAATCATTATTTATAAATAATGAAAAACAAATAATCATTATTTGTAAATAATGAAAAACAAATAATCATTATTTATAAATAATGAAAAACAAATAATCATTATTTATAGATAATGAAAAACAAATAATCATTATTTATAAATAATGGAATGTCGAACTATTATTATTTACAAATAATGAAGTATTACTTGGAATTATATATAAATAATTAGAAATGATATTTTATATAATAGTAGTTATTTACAAATAAAATGTAAATTATATATAAATAATAGTTATTATTTAATAAATAATGATTATATAACAAATAATTGTTCTATATAATATTGGTACATTCGGCGCCTCATAGGTACTATCACATTACTCTGACTCTCATGATCACATTTCTGAGGTCCACAAGATGAATATGCTACACTAAAATTACAATTCCTGTTCACTCATGCATTACATTTCAATTTAGTAACTCATGAAATTTGCCTAAGAAACCAAAACTTATCTCACTCATTAATTTAGCTTAGCAAGTTCCAAAGGACTAACCACTCAAAAAAAACTTTAAGGCTAATTCCTGCCAAGCCTACCCGAGTTCATAGTCTCTCAGGAGGAGAGAAGCGTGGGGGGGGGGGGTGAGATGAGAGAGGGGGTGCTAAATGTTCTGTTGACCTTTATCCCATCAACGTATTATACTTCACCTACCTAAGTCATATCACCCCCTCTTCTGACTGTCATGAACATTGTTGAGATCCACATAATAATGACAAAATGCTTCACTAAAAATTGCTATTCATGATCACTCATGCATTAAATTTCAATTTAATAACGCATTAAATTTTCACAAACAACAAACTGATCACAACTGATCTTTAATTCACCAAATAACCCTGAACTTTGCAAGTACCAAACAAAAAAAAACCTGAAAGAAATTGGAATCTATTCCGGCCCACCCTAATTTTCATACCCTTTGTTTCAGTGGGCAGTGCTCGCTCAAGCATGAATAGTTTTCCAACTTTTTGGTGTCATTTGAAAGTTGACTTTATTGGCTTTCCATATCTATAAGTCTCTTCCCCCAAAGTGCTACATTTTTTATTTGGCAGCCATTTTAAAACTGTATATTTTTTTTGGGACGCACAGTATAATGATCACCAAAGTGTCTGTTTGTATTCATGAATAAAAAATATGTGCCAAAGGATTCTGGAGGAAATTGTGTAATAAGCCAGTTCGTAGTTCCTTTCTGCGCATGATCAAAAGATTCTACGCATGATCAGAGGAAGGTCATTTGTACTAAAGTGACATGGTGGTTTAAAATCTAATGAGATAAGCACCAACTTTGATGTCTTGATTATTCATATATTCTTTTGAATTGTGGTTTCATTTACATAAAAAAAAAAAAAACAATGCGTCCACGAACGGCTGGTATTTCACAGTTTGCCAAGTACATTGTGCAACATGCTATGATATGCATTTAAAGTAGGAATGCAACAAATACCTTCATAAAGTGTTCATTGGTGAGCTATTCTAGTCATCAAGTCTTTTCAATTTCTTCATCCTGCTATATAAGGCAAGCTTACGTAATATCTTGCTTTGAAATCTGCCTATCATAATGAAAGAAATGAAAGGTCATTTGACCAAAATTGTCCATGAGGTAACTACGAACTGGTCTATTGCTGAGAAATAGGCAAAATAAGCGCGGATTCGGTCACTTCCGTCGGGTCTTTATTCCAGCAATAATAATACACTGTCCCACGTGTGCCTATCTGTGTTGGCGATCTTCAGTGTGATCGTTTTTAGCTAGATATTATGATTTCACAAAGTTCAGTTTATGTAACTGTACCAGATCTAGATCCACGATGATATAATACTTTACCTTGGTTTTACAGACTTTCTCACAAAATCAGTGTTTTACTGCAACTACGTTCATTTAGCTTTAATTAAACTTTCACAATTATTTCTACTTTTAAATGCAAATTTTATTTCTACTATTTGATGCATATCACAGGAAAGTCTTTGTGCCGTTGGGTTGGAAGTTAATCACCATGTCCCTTCCAGAGATGGATCAATATTCAGATGTCCAGGTTTACTTCACAGCCAAGGAATGGGCAAAGATCAGCGTTTATGAGAGAACATGTATCAAGAATGTCAAAGAGAACTATGAGATGATGATAAATCTTGGTACGTACATTCAATTTTTTTAATTTGTTGAAGGATGATTCTATCCTCCTGGTATTAAACCTGCGAAGTATTTCACAGAGCAAACCTTTTTTCTTTAAAGAAAATTCTCCAAACTAATCAGACTCCAACCCCAAAAGAAATCATGAAAAAACATCAGAGGAGGTCTAGACTAAAGTTTGAACAAAATTATACAAATTTCAATATAACAAAAAAAATGTTTTTAAAAGTTATAATCTCAACTTGAATGGCCTAAAAGATGGTAACTTGGAGAGACACTAAAATGTAAATTGAATTTTTGATCAAAGTCATTCAGGCTGCACAGACAATAGCATTTCCTCCAGTACCTTGTTTATTTGATCAACGTTGTTCAAGCCGCTCAGAAAAAAATCGTGTAGATAACTTGTTTCATTGATGAATTATCTGTTCAAATATGTGAACTTTTTGTGACAATTTGTTCTGTTTGTACACACAGGATTACAGGTAAATCAACCAAAGTTCATGCAACGTGTGCAAGTTATAAAGGAAGAGATCAAAGAGGAAAGTGATGGAGGGGAGGAGGAAATAGAGTCAGGAGGTTTGTGAATGTCGCTGGCGTAATGTCATATGTCATGATGATATCTAAAAGTATGTGTATCTGTAATGTACTGTGTCAGAAACCTGTAACTATTTCACAGAGCAGACCTTTTTTTTCGAAGAAAATTCTCCAAACTAAGGGGACTCCAACCCCAAAGAAATCATGAAAAACATCAGAGGAGGTCTAGACTAAAGTTTGAACAAAGTTGTACAAATTTCAATATAATAAAAAATTGTTTCAAAAAGTTATAATCTCAACTTGATTGGCGTAAAAGCTGGTAACTTGGAAAGACATTAAATATAATTTGAAATTTTGATCAAAGTCATTCAATCCGCACAGACAATATCATATGCTCCCAGTACCTTGTTTATTTGATCTGCTTATACACACAGGAATACCTGTTGTAAATCAACCAAAGTTCATGCAACGTGTGCAAGTTATAAAGAAAGAGATCAAAGAGGAAAGTGATGGAGGGGAGGAGGAAAGAAAGTCAAGAGGTTTGTGAATGTCGCTGGCATAATGTCATATTTCATGATGGCTTCTAAATGTATGTGTATCAGTAATGTATTGTGTTAGAAACCTACAACTATTTCACAGAGCAAACTTTTCAAAGAAAATTCTCCAAACTAAGGGGACTCCAACCCCAAAGAAATCAGGAAAAAACATCAGAGGAGGTCTAGACTAAAGTTTGAACAAAATTGTACAAATTGCAATATAACAAAAAATTGTTTTTAAAAGTTATTATCTCAACTTGACTGGCCTAATAGATGGTAACTTGGAGAGACTCTAAATGTAAATTGAATTTTTGATCAAAGTCATTCAGGCCGCACAGACAATATCATTTCCTCCAGTACCTTGTTTATTTGATCAACGTTGTTCAAGCCCCTCAGAAAAAAAATCGCGTACAAAACTAGTTTCCTTGATTAAACATCTGTTCAAATTTGTGAATTTTTTTGTGACAATTTGTTCTGTTTTTACACATAGGATTACAAGTAAATCAACCAAAGTTCATGCAACGTGTGCAAGTTATAAAGAAAGAGATCAAAGAGGAAAGTGATGGAGGGAAGGAAGAAAGAAAGTCAAGAGGTTTGTGGATGTAGCTGGCATAATGCCATATTTCATTATGACTTCTAAAAGTTTGTGTATCAGTAATGTATTACGTCAGAAATATTTTAAAGATGTCCTAAATCATGACAAAGTGTAAAAGGCATTAACCCTTTCTACAGTGCATCCCACAAAACATGAAACCGAGATTTAGCAATGATTTATCATAACTTAATCATAAATATAATAGACAAATGACCTACCATTGTAAAGCTTAGAATGTCCTCTTTGTTCTGAAATTACTTAGATTATTCCTCATTCACGCATGAGTGACCAAAAACAATTTGAAGAAAGGATACCAAAAACTCATTTGGTGGGGGGTATTTAAATTTCAAAGAGAAAATTGCATGCCTAAAAGTTCAATATCTGCTCTTTTATTTGATACCTTAATCACAGAAAATGGTCAAGAAGTAAAAAAGTTATGTTCTCTCGAAACAATGCTTGTACGTGTATTTCCATAATTTCATTAAATAAACATGTTTTCACCGGTTTCCCGCAGAAGCTATCACACGGTTAACAAAAGACTTAATGCATGGCTGATCGTCAACAAAGCAGAGTGTCGAGTGAGTTTGAAAGCTAGCCTGTAAATCTGCTTCATTTTATGAAATTATTGAAATTCAAGCCTTATTTAAAATGACCAGAACTTTGTCATTTCTTGACCAATTTCTGTAATGTATCAAATTAAAGAGCAGATATTGAAATTTTTAAAAATGTGGTTTTCGTTTTGAAACCCAGATACAGCCCGCCAAGTGACTTTTTGGTATCCCCTCTTCAAATTGTTTTTGCTCACTCATGCGTGAATAAGTAGGTCATTTGTCTATTGTATTTTTGATTGAGTTATGATAAATCATTGATTAATCTCGGTTTCGTTTTTTGTGGGACGCACTGTATATTAGAATATTTGACTTCCATGAAAACACTGGTTTCTGGGAAGGTGGTGCACGGTGTACCTTGGCATAAGAATTTGGTCTGATAAGTTGTGTGAGACTTGAAAGAAAAATATCATTAAATGTTAGTGATTCATGATAACCTCACTGAGTTAAGTTTTTGCTCTCCCATGCATAAATGGCAACAAACCACCTATTAAAGGTCAAGTCCACCCCAGAAAAATGTCTATTTGAATAAATAGAGAAAAATCATACAAGTATTATGATGAAAATTTCATCAAAATCGGATGTAAAATAAGAAAGTTATGACATTTTAAATTTTCGCTTAGTTTTCACAAAACAGTGATATGCAAAACTCAGTGACATGCAAATGAGACATTCGATGATGTCCCTCACTCACTATTTCTTTTGTTTTTTATTGTTCGAATTATACAATATTTCATATTTTACAAATTTGACAATAAGGACCAACTTGATTGAACCACATAGTATTAAACAATGCTAATTCCACATGTTCATGGAGGAATTAATCGTTGTTTCGCTTGACAATGGGGAGACAATTAGAATATTACATATTTCTCACAAAATACAAAAGAAATAGTGAGTGGAACGTCATCAGTCTCCTCATTTGCATATCGACCAGGATGTGCATATAACTGTTTTGTGAATTTAAGCAAAACTTTAAAATGCCATAACTTTCTTATTTTACATCCGATTTTAATGAAATTTTCAGTGTTGTGCTTGTTGGATTTTTCTTTTTATACGCCCGTCTCGACGGGACGTATTATGGTATCACGCTCGGTGTCCGTCCGTCCGTCCGTTAACTTTTCCTTGTAAACGCGATAACTTCAGTTTAACTTGACCTAGGCTCATATAATTTGGTTTGTATGATACTAGCATAGATCTCAAGAAGCCTATCGATTTTGAGGTCAAAAGGTCAAAGGTCATGGTCACAGTGACGTATTTTCATCGTACCCTTCTGCAGTCCTTGTAAATGCGATAACTTCAGTTTAACTTAACCTAGACTCATATAATTTGGTGTGTATGATACTAGCATGGATCCCAGGAAGCCTATTGATTTTTGAGGTCAAAGGTCAAGGTCACAGTGACGTATTTCATCTTACCCTTCTGCAGTCCTTGTTCACGAGATAACTTTAGTTGAACTTAACCTGGGCTCATATAGTTTGGTGTGTATGATACTAGCATGGATCCCAGCAAGCCTATTGGTTTTGAGGTCAAAAGGTCAAGATCACAGTGACATGTTTTCATCTTACCCTTCTGCAGTCCTTGTTCACGAGATAACTTTAGTTGAACTTAACCTGGGCTCATATAGTTTGGTGTGTATGATACTAGCATAGATCCTAACAATTATATTGATTTTGAGGTCAGAAGGTCAAAGGTGAAGTTGCCATCTTCCACTTTGCTTGCTTGACCAGTAGCTCCATTTTCCGCATTACAGACGGGCGTATTATGTGCTCGCCTTAGTGACACTCTTGTTTTTATTCAAATCAACTTCTCGTTTGCGTGGACTTGTCCTTTAATAATGATCAGGATGTTATTACTATCATATACTATGTACTACGTAAAGAAAAAAATAAACTATACGCTGCATGTGAGATGCATGCTAGAGACTGTCAATGTGGGCAACCTGCAGGTAGCAAAAATAGTTACCTACAAGATCCTTCTTTTTTTTAATTTTACTGAAAAGTTCTTGAGACATCTTCCAACCTTCACTCTTCTTTTGAAAATAGGATTAGATGTCCGTCCATCGGAGCTTTTGCAGCCTCAGCAAAGTGAAAAGAAACCGATCCTAAAGGACTTGGGAAATGGTAATCTCCTTGAATCAACAGACTTTGATAAATCCATCCCATTACAAACCAATCCAACATCATCAGGTGATCAGGGTAGTCAATCAGGTGATCTCAACACCCAGTCATGTGATCAGAAGACCAAACTAACAGAGGGAGCTCAAGGAACTGACCAAACCCCCAAGCAGTCCCAGGCAACTTCTTTGGATGACAATGGACAAGTAACTGGACAGGGTGGAAATCTTTCAGGTAAAGATGATTTAAAATGAAATGGAGTTGTATGATAGGAAGGACTTTGAATACTGGATGGACTTTTTGACTGTAATTATCCTTTGCCCGCAGTGAAGTTTTGATGTACAATCCGACCTCTCTTATCTGGCCTCCCCTTATCTAGATCTCTATATTTTCTGGATGCAAAGTTGCAGAGATTTTTTTATTTTTGTTTTAATCTAGTACGTGGGGAATAGGGATTTCAATCTAAAATTTCTACGCAAATTCACTTTGATTACATACATTTTCCAATATAGTTTATATCTGCAACATCATTACTTTTTATGAAAATATCTTGCCCAAATCACCGAAAGAATACAAGCATTTTGTTATTTCATCACGTTTTATTTTTATTGTTTACAAAACAATGCATGTCTCGCTAGCACGCCCAGGCCCACAGAAATTTCTGTCCATGCTCCTGCCTAGTCTTTCATTAGTATTAGGACAGCGACATCTATCGTGTTTGAGCATACAGTTAGTGTAACAATGGCTGAATTTGCAAAGATGATCCAATTTTTTACGTTAGACTCTTACTTTCATCAAGTAATTTTTTTTCTTTCACGGTATGCTCGATGTATTCCTCTATCATTTCAGCAGGTAAATCATCCAAGAGTTTTGGCAACCACTCGATTTCATTTCCGCAAAAAAACCCCCATTATTTGTACTGACAGCAGTGAAATACTGTCTGTAGGTCCACTGCAATAGATTATGTGTAGCTACCATTTGTGAGGCAGCTGCGCGTATTTAATATTGGGTCTCCCAGATCCGGATAAATCCCTTATCCATATTGGTGCTGGTCCCAACGTAACCAGAAAAGAGAGGTCGGACTGTACATATATTGAGGTAAATTTAGCTAAAAAGCTTTCAATAGGGTAATGTTTTAATAAGGTGTATGTAGGGGCGGAGTGGATACAGGATTTTCCAAAGGGGGGGCTTTTTCAGAAAATTTTGACAGAGAAAATGTTTTCACTACCAAATTTACACATGTAGGTCATTTCTTCCATTAACAATTTGACCCACCCCCCCCTAAAAAAAGGGTTTCACTGCCAAATTGAGGTCATTTGTTCCAGGAAAATTTTGACAAGCAAAAAAAAGGGTTTTCACCACCAAATCAATGTAATTTTGTCCAAAGAAAAAATTGGCAAGCAAAAAATTGAAGGGTTCACACTGCATGACATATTCCACTAACAAAAATATTTTTGTGCCTCTCAAACATTAATTCCAATTAGCAATGGTGACAGTACAGAACCTTGAGGTATACCTACCTTCACCTCAAACTCGTCTGGCAGCTCAGACACTGTACTTACTCTTCTTTTGGTCAATATCCTGAATATGCTCTTGAGGCCCCCGTAACACAAATGTCTGGAATTTATTTTAGGCTTCCACATTACTTACCAGTTTAATCAATTCCAATATTTATAACACTAGATATATCTTTGTTTCTTTAACATTAGGTTCTGGAATTTGCAGATGCAAGTACTGTGGATCACCCTATGCTATTCCTCTTATCTTAGCAAGGCATCTCAAGTACAAACATGGTCATAATGGTGGTATTCTGGTACCAGATTCATCCCATTCACGTTTTCTGCAGATCATCAATGGAGAAATACAAAACCCTTTTGATAAACCCAAAGAGCCTTCACATGATGAAACAGGAAGTGCAAAAATAAGAAGGAAGACTAAATATGTAATATATCTTAGGAAATCGAGTGAAAAGCAAAAACAGAATTCTTACTTCTCCAGACAATGTGAGGAGGTAATTAATCATCAAGTTGGGGATGCCATAGCAGGTGAAAGAATTCATACAGGTGATCAGCGCTATGTTTGTTATTATTGTGACAAAGCATTCTATGAAGCAAGTGCTCTCAAAGCCCATGCACAAATCCATTATGAAGTGCATGTTTGTGATTATTGTGATAAGACTTTCCATTTTGCTTCCGCTCTTAAAGCACATAGATGTAAAAGAATTCCTACAGGTGAGAAACCCTATGTATGTGATCATTGTGGTAAGGCATTTATTCTACCAAGTCATCTCCGCGCACATAAACTATATCATACTAGTGGTAAGTTTGTTTGTGATTATTGTAATAAGGCCTTATATACTTCCTCTTCTCTCGAAGCACATAAACGGATCCATACAGGTGAGAAGCCCTATGTATGTGATCAGTGTGGTAAGGCATTTAATGGGAAGGGTAATCTCGCAAGACATAAACGAATCCATACAGGTGAGAAACCCTATGTATGTGATCGATGTGGTAGGGCATTTAATGAAGAAACTACTTTCACTAGACATAAACAAGGTCATGCAAATGAGAAGCGCTTTGTATGTGTTCACTGCGGTAAGGCATTTAATCAAATGCTAAATCTAAGTATACATGAACGAAACCATACAGGTGAGAAAAATTATCTCTGTGATCAATGTGGTAAGGCATTTTATAGAGTTGATCATCTCAAAGCACATAAAAGAATTCATGATTCTGACAAACCCTATGTATGTATTTATTGTGGTAAGTCATTTAATTATGCGTGTGATCTAAAAATTCATAAACGAATCCATACCGGTGAAAAGCCCTATGAATGTCATTTTTGTGATGAGGCATTTCGTCAAAGTAGCACTCTCAAAAGCCACATTACAAGTAAGCACAAGTGAGAAGCCCATTGCATGTGCGGTGAAGCTTTTTTTTTCATCTTGGAAGCAATCTCAAAAGTCGTATGCAATTTCATACAGTTGAGAAGCCCTAACAGTAACAATATGGCAGGGCATTTTGTCATCAGTAAAAACATGAACAAATCCATTCAGTGAAGAAACCCAATGGTTCGAATTCACAAAGGTAGTTTTGAAAACCATCGGTTAAACCCACTGTTTTCATATGCAGATTTCCTGTATAAATTTTCCTTGCAAGAGAACAATTTCCAATGTTGATGTGTGCTTTTCAGGTCGCCAAATTTACGCTTGTTGCCATGGTTAAGTATGCTTGAGTCCACTGTTTTAACAACAGACAGTTGACTCCTGAATAAAGTAGCATATGTATGTCATCAATGTGCGACAGAAATTAGATGCGGATCTATCCTCACAAAACAAATTCACAGACGTTTCTGATAAATACAGTCTGAACATTTTTTAATTTTTTAATTTGCACGACATCAGATAGAAGTGCATCCAGTGGAATAATTTTTTTGTGAATCAGAAAGAAGAAAAAAGCTCTTGCATGCTTTGTGGTTGAGAAGCAAAATGCATGTGTTCAGCATCGGAAGACAGACCAGTTTGTATACTGGTGTGTTGGCTCAGTCGATAGAGCATCCGTCTCACAACCGGGAGGTTGGGAGTTCAAACCTCAGCCGCGTCAGACCAAAAGAAGTTAAAGATGGGAGTTGCTGCTACCCTGGGCAAAGCAAATTTTTGGAGTATTTCATTTCATGTCAATTTCGAACAATAAATTAAGGCTTTTCATTTTCATCATTTTTGTCTCACCTGCATAGCAGAGTGAGACTATATGCGCTGCTTTTCCGACGGCGGCGGCGGCGTCAACACCAAATCTTAACCAGAGGTTAAGTTTTTGAAATGACAGCATAACTTAGAAAGTATATGGACCTAGTTCATGAAACTTGGCCATAAGGTTAATCAAGTATTACTGAACATCCTGCCTGAGTTTCATGTCACATGACCAAGGTCAAAGGTCATTTAGGGTCAATGAACTTAGACCATGTTGGGGGAATCAACATCAAAATCTTAACCTAAGGTTAAGTTTTGGAAATGTCATCATAACTTAGAAAATATATGGACCTAGTTCATGAAACTTATACATAAGATTAATCAAGTATCACTGAACATCCTGCATGAGTTTCACGTCACATGACCAAGGTCAAAGGTCATTTAGGGTCAATGAACTTTGGCCAAATTGGGGTATTTGTTGAATTACCGCCATAACTTTGAAAGTGTGTTGGTCTAGTTCATAAAACTTGGACATAAGAGTAATCAAGTATCACTGAACATCCTGTGCACATTTTAGGTCACATGACCAAGGTTAAAGGTCAATGGACTTTGGCCATAATGGGGGTATATGTTGAATTACCATCATAACTGAAAGTTGATGGATCTGACTCTTGAAACTTGGACATAAGACTAATCAAGTATCACTGAACATCCTGTGCGAGTTTCAGGTCACATGATCAAGGTAAAAGGTCATGTAAGGTCAAAGAACTTTGGCCACGTTGGGGGTATTTGTTGAATTGCCATCATATCTCTATAAGTGCATTGGTCTAGTTCATAAAACGTGGAAATGAGAGTAACCAAGAATCACTGAACATCTTGTGCGAGTTATAGTAGTTTTCAAAATTAGCACTGCTGCTATATTGAATCGCGTGATGCAGGTGAGACGGCCAGAGGCATTCCACTTGTTCATATGTTAGAATGTGTGAAAAAAGTATGTAATTTTTTGTTTTAAATTCATATTTTAAAAAATTATGTAAAATTAAGAAAAATGGGATAACTATTATGCAAATGCTGTAAAAATAATTTAAATATTAAATTTTCAAATAAATTTAATGCAGTAAAAGAAAATATGTCAGTGGCACCACGAAAATCATAAACAATATTCTTAGTATGAAAAATGCTTGAAATTATTAAATATGATTGTTGGTTATCGGATAGAAACTCTATAAAAGACAACATTATTATTTTTTTTATCACCATTACAAAGAATCTTAACCCTAAATCTCCCGGGGTATTTTGATTCTTGTCATTCCCGGGGGGGGGGGGGCCATTATGGCCCCCCCCAAGATCTCGGCCGGCGATCGCGCGAGTGACGCAAAAATTTGCACGCCGGTAGTGTGCGATGAAATCTATAAGGCTGTATGGTAAAATTTTCCAAAATGGGATTTTATTTTATATGAATTTATTATGCTAATTTATGCATAAATCATACTTTTTGCTCTAATTCACTAAATAAAGCTCCTAGAATGCTAATTTTTGGTAAAAATATTCTTTGTAGCATTCTTAACAATCGCAATTAAAAAAAACTTCGGTTTGGAAATCAATTTCTTATGTATTTTATTGTTTTATGAATTTCTTATGTATTTCCTTGTTTTTTACTTTTTGTTTTTTATTGGTTTTTCAATGGAAATCGTTCCAGACATAATTCTGATCATAAACAAGGCAAAATTAATTAAGTTTAATCAGTAAAAGTAGAAATAATGATACATTTATGAATTTTTGCTAAATACACAATTTGCATTGGATTTGTACATGAAATCACGTTTATGAGCAATTTTGGGTCTGACATGCACTTACATAATGTTGTGAAATATCGTAACCGCGTACCTGGGCGTCACAAATTTGGTCTCAAAATTTGCGCGAGACTTGAAAGTAAAGTCAGTGAGCGACGAGGTCAAAAAATTTTGCGCAGCAGATATATCACAAAAATTGTCGAAGGGGGGGGGGCCATTATGGCCCCCCCCCCCCCCGGGAGAATTAGGGTTAACACTATTGACGTGTCAAGAAAGTGATTCTTATGTATTTCATTTAGGGAAACCAAATTCAGGATCTGTTTCTTACCCCCATTACATCAAAAATACGGTTTTGTCATCTAAAAATGGAAAATCCCCATGATACGACTGTATTGATAGTAGAAGGCCTATATTAAAAGAGTGATTAATGTTTTATGTAAATCTTCATGCAATATATATTATTTTTGTTTTTAGATGCCTCATGAACTTTAACAGTGCAAATCACTATTTTTAAATATTACTTTATATACCCTATCTCTTACCCCTAAAATGGCCGGGGGGGGGGGTTGAATCAACCCCCCCCTCAATATTTTCTGCGATCATTCCGCCGCGCGAATTTTTTTTAGCGCGCCACTCGCAGAGTTTATACTTTTAAGTCTCGCGCATTTTTTGAGACCAAATTTACGACGCCCGGGTACGCGGTATCGAAATTACACAACGTTTTGTAAGTGCATGTCAGACCAAAAATTGTTCCAAAACGTGATTTTGTGTACAAAGTCAATGCAAATTGAGTTTTCTTATCTTATTCATAAAGATATGATTATTTTTACTTTAAACAGCTGAAAGCAATTGATTTTAGCATAATTATGCTTCAAAAAGGTTGTGCAATAAATCTGGTGAAAAAAACAAAGAAAAACAAAAGGTTGAAAAACAAAGAAATACATAAGAATTTCATAAAACAATAAAATACATAAGAAATTGATTTCCAAACTGAAGTTTTTGTCTCGCCTGCATAGCAGAGCGAGACTATAGGCGCCGCTTTTCCGACGGCGGCGGCGGCGTCATCATCAAATCTTAACCTAAGGTTAAGTTTTTGAAATGACATCATAACTTAGAAAGTATATGGACCTAGTTCATGAAACTTGGGCATAAGGTTAATCAAGTATTAGTGAACATCCTGCTCAAGTTTCAGGTCACATGACCAAGGTCAAAGGTCATTTAGGGTCAATGAACTTTGGCCAAGTTGGGGGTATTTGTTGAATTACCTTCATAACTTTGAAAATTTATGGATCTAGTTCATTAAACTTGGACATTAGGTTAATGAAGTACCACTGAATATCCTGTGCGAGTTTCAGGTCACATGACCATGGTCAATGGTCATTTAAGGTCAATGAACTTTTGCCGTGTTGGGGTCTTTGTTAAATTACCATTCTAACTCTGAAGGTTTATGAATCTAGTTCATAAAACTTGGACATAAGAGTAATCGAGTATCACTGAACATCCTGTACGAGTTTCAGGTCACATGACCATGGTCAAAGGTCATTTAAGGTCAATGAACTTTGGCCATGTTGGGGTAATTGTTGAATTGCCATCATAACTTTGAAAGTTTATGGATAGAGTGAATGAAATGTGGACATGGGTGTAGTTCTGTTGACAAGTCTTAAGTCACCGTTCAAATGTCATCTATGGTCAATGAACGTGGTATTATGTCATTATATGAATGGTGTTTTTGTGAATGATTATCTTATAGTAGTTTTCAAAGTTAGCACTGCTGCTATATTAAATCGCGTAATGCAGGCGAGACTGCCAGAGGCGTTCCACTCGTTTTCAATTGCCATTGTTAAGAATGCTACAAAGAATATTTTTACAAAAAATTAGCATTCTAGGAGCTTTATTTAGTGAATTAGAGCAAAAAGTATGATTTATGCATAAATTAGCATAATTAATTCATATAAAATAAAATCTCATTATTTTGGAAAATGTTACCATACAGCCTTGTAGATTACATCGCACACTACCAGCGTGCAAATTTTGCGGCGCTCGCTAGATCGGCGGCCGAGATCTCGGGGGGGGGGGGGTTGAACCCCCCCCCCCCCCGGCCACAGAACAGCCAAAAAAGCCCGGCCTAGTTAGGGTTAAGAAATTATCTAAATTCAATTTAATCACACATTTGCTTTTCTATTTTATTTCTACCTTGTACATATCTTTAATATGCCACTGTATTTTCTCCCACTTAAATTAGGGTCAATCTTTTAAGTTTCTAATTTACTTCTTTTGACCCTCCACATTTTTGTAATGTATTTTGTATTCTCTATGGTTATGCTCTGTGTCTACGTGATATTTGCTATGATATGATATGCTTGTAGCATAAATTGTTTTTATACATTTTTATAGGAATGTGAAAATTAAACTTTGAACTTTAATTCTGTTATAAGACATATCCCACATTCAATAATACATCAATACGTAATTGATGTCAGTTTGCAGAGTTTATCCTACCTTAATCTTCAGAGTAAAGGTATCCTGCGCTATTTGTTATCTGTCATCAAGTTATCATCATCTACAATAAATGTATATAATATGAACTTGACATGTATTGCTTCGTATTTATTGAAGTTGGTTAAAAGTTAAAGTGCAATCGATCCAATAGCTATATGACTAGAACTTTTAACATTTTTCTGTATGATTTCTATTTTTGTCTTGCCCACCAGAGGTGAAGGCGAGACTTAGGGATCCAAATGTCGTTGGTCCGTTGTCCGTCCATCACAAATCTAATGACACATAACTCCACAACCGTAAGTCGCTTTTCAACCAAACTTGGATGGTAGATGGACTTGGGGTACCTGCATGTCATGCTGCAGTCGGAGGTCACATGGTAAGGTCAAAGGTCATTTTCAGGTCAACGTTAAAGTTTACATGCAAGACTCTCTTATGACACCTAACTCCGCAACCGTAAGTCACTTTTCAACCAAACTTGGATTGTAGATGGACTTGGGGGACCTGCATGTTATGCCGCAGTTGAAGGTCACATGGTAAGGTCAAAGGTCATTTTCAGGTCAACGTTAAAGTTTACATGCAAGACTCTCTTATGACACCTAACTCCGCAGCCGTAAGTCGCTTTTCAACCAAACTTGGATGGTAGATGGGCTTGGGGACCTGCATGTTATGCCGCAATTGAAGGTCACATGGTAAGGTCAACGTTAAAGTTTACATGCAAGACTCTCTTATGACACCTAACTCCGCAGCCGTAAGTCGCTTTTCAACCAAACTTGGATGGTAGATGGGCTTGGGGACCTACATGTTATGCTGCAGTCCGAGGTCACATGATAAGGTCAAAGGTCATTTTCAGGTCAACGTTAAAGTTTACATGCAAGACTCTCATATGACACCTAACTCCGCAACCGTAAGTCACTTTTCAACCAAACTTGGATGGTAGATGAACTTGAGGGACCTGCATGTTATGCTGCAGACGTGGAGGGCACATGGTAAGGTCAAAGGTCATTTTGAGGTCAACGTTAAAGTTTACATGCAAGACTCTCTTATGACACCAAACTCTGCAACCCTATGTCACTTTTCAACCAAACTTGGATGGTAGATGAACTTGAGGGACCTGCATGTTATGCTGTAGTTGGAGGTCATCACATGGTATGGTCAAAGGTCATTTTCAGGTCAACATTAAAGTTTACATGCAAGACTCCCTTAACTCCGCAACCGTAAGTTGCTTTTCAACCCCGGGGGGCCACTTACATTGACGAATGGATACCATGCACGACCCAAAAAAGACGTAAAAAGGATGTCTTTTTTAAGATAGGGCACGTTACGTACGTAACATGATAAGGGTGTCAAAAACACAAAAATAATGAAAAAAGGGTATCTAATTTCACTAGGAAAGTTACGTGCTTAGGGTCAAATTGTGGGGATGATAAAACAAAATTAAAATGTTTTATAAAGGATGTCCTTTTTGCCCCAGCAATACGTGTTTAGAGTCCGATTTGCGCGAGGTGTGGAAGGTGCATGGGGTCGTACAAAACCAAATGATGTGTAAAGTTAAAACCGATGACCGAAGGACCCGTGACATAAGAATAAAATATTGCTGTACTTGTTTAGGGGTTCATCTCAGGGAATACTTGCCAAGAGTATCGTTTTGTTTCCAATACTTGTTAAGGGTAGGGTTTTACACGCCAATACTTGTTAAGGGGTGCATTTTCAGTATATGGAAAATACGTGTTTAGGGTGCTTTTCGAGACCCCATGGTTGCGCATGGTATCCACTCGTGAATGGAAGTGCCCCCCCCCCCCGGGTTTTCAACCAAACTTGGATGGTGGATGGACTTTGGGGACCTGCATGTTATGCTGCAGTTAGAGGTCACATGATAAGTGTTATTCCATCTGTCATTTCACAATGAATTCTGTTGCGTGCCCTCGCAAATCACGATATTACTGGTCATTTTCATAAGTGGGCGAGACACAAAATTGATTTTGCCTTGTTCTTTTTCTGTTTTTACCTCTCCCATCCCCCAAATTTGTCAACACTACACTACTTGAGATTTAACCCTTATAAAACGGGGGGGGGGGGGTTGATTAACCCCCCCCCCCCGCCCCGCCACATTTTTTGGCGATAAATCGCATTTTGGAACACGTTGCTCGATGACTTTACTTTCGAGTCTCATGCAACGTTTATAAGTTGCACGCGGACCCCAAATTGCCGAAAATTCGAAATTTGTGTACATCAAATTGGCACAAATTTATAAATATATCTTTTTTTTGTTTTACTCATTAAAATCAATTTAATCTTGTCTGTGGTCAAAATGAAGTCCCCAACAACAAGTTTTCAACAGGTTCCTATAAAGAGACTCTGAACCAAAAAATAGCGAAAGAACAAACAAGTCGACAGACAAGGCGTACAATTTGAACTCTTTATTCAACACGACCCGCAGCAGGTAGGAGATGCTACCGAAGTGCTTACAAAGCTAGCACGCAAAACAGTAAAAACACTTCAACAAGCCAAAGCGACCACAAGGTGGCGCTATTACATAAAATAAGTATTTGTATTTTAGTGTTTTCTTGTTTACTTTCCTTCCATACTTAAACTTGCATAACTTTGTTTTTTGTTTTTTTTCTGGTATCTTTGTCTGGTCGATTTTACTTTTCAGCTTGATTTAATTAACTTTGTGTATTCTTATCATCATTCTGTTTTAGGTCCAGTTCAAATCTACTCGACTTTTCTCATTCTTTATATTTGATTTGTTTTGAATTTCCATTTTCTTTGTTTTACACCTTTTTTATTTTTTTATTTTTTTATTCTAGGTCTCTTTCAGCTTGATTCAATTAACTTTGTGTATTCTTATTATCATTCTGTTTTAGGTCTAGTTCAAATCTACTCGACTTTTCTCCTTCTTTATATTTTGATTTGTTATGAATATCCATTTTCTTTGTTTTACACTTTTTTTTATTCTAGGTCTCTTTTCTACCATGACTAACCATCTATCTTTAT
Source organism: Lytechinus pictus (assembly GCF_037042905.1). Taxonomy (NCBI): domain Eukaryota; kingdom Metazoa; phylum Echinodermata; class Echinoidea; order Temnopleuroida; family Toxopneustidae; genus Lytechinus; species Lytechinus pictus. The sequence goes on along the minus strand of NC_087250.1, from coordinate 19,348,580 downwards.
TTCACCAGCTCAGGAAGATCAAGCTGAAGGCCCTCAAGACCTCTTTTCACCAGGACAATTACAGATTTTATTCCCTTAATCGCATTATACCCACAGGCCTCCAACTTCATTGCACTCCCGGTCTCGGTACGCTCACACCTGAACTTCGCAAACGATGGAACCAGACCTTACATGGAGCTTCAGTTCGATTAATTAACATCCTCTCTGAACAGTGTATTGCTTCTCTTGATTCTTTTTCAGCTGACATCAGTAGCCTGGAAGACGAACTACGTTCTTGCTGTACCCAAACCCAATGGCTTCAGTATAATGATGAAAATTGAATCTGATCTCTCTAAACACAGGTCTCTCCTCACTGAACGCAGGAACAAGAAAATAGGCAACCTCACAAAGAAGCGACAACGGTCAAACAGATTTAGACGACATACCAACAACAATGATGTATCCCCCCATTTGGTTGTTAATCTCTCATCCTCCCCTCTCTCCCAAGCAGAAACCTCTCTTCTCTCTAAAGGTCTCAAGTTTTGCCCCACGCCACCAGAAGTTGAACAGATAGCTCTCAGCCAAGACCTCTCTACATTCTATCGCAGGATACGTCTCAAAGAGTTCTTTTTAGATGCACCCCCTTCTGATCCCGAGCCCTTCTACAAGAAAAGCACATGGATTCCACCTAAGAATAGAGTTCCTTCCCTTGAAACTTACATCCAAGCTGTCTCATCCCAAGTTCGCTCCACAGATACCCTCGACACCAGAGCACATGACAACCTTCCTCGAGAAGAACGCCAGGCTCTCTCATCACTCAAAAACAGGTCCGACGTCATCATCAAGCCTGCAGACAAAGGATCAGCCGTCGTTGTTATGGACCGCCAGCAGTACATCGATGAAGCCATGAAACATCTCAATAATCGATCTCACTATGCACTCCTCGATTCTGACCCTACTTGTAATTTCTCCCTACAGATCCAATCGACACTGAATGACATGAAAGAACGCGAGTATCTCTCTGAGAAGGCCCACAAATTTCTCTCCCCTACTAATGCTAAACCTGCCCGCTTCTATCTCCTCCCGAAGATCCACAAACCTGGCAACCCCGGTCGACCCATCCTCTCAGGAAATGGTTCCTCAACAGAGAACATCTCCCTTTTTGTTGATTACCACATTAAGCCCCTTGTCTCACGTGCACCCTCTTACATCCACGACACTCCAGACTTTCTCAGGAAACTAAATGACATCAAGGACCAGATACCCGAGACTGCGATCATCGGCACTTTCGATGTTTCTTCACTGTACACCAGCATTCCCCACGACGAAGGTATCCAAGCATCATGTGAAGCCTAGCTTGGCCGCCAGTGGCCATTCCAGTCCCCCCATATCCGATATCAAATCTCTGATGTCTCATGTACTAACAAAAAACAACTTCACATTCATGGGCAAGCACTACCTACAGATATTCGGTACAGCAATGGGCACCCGGATGGCTCCTTCATTCGCCTGTCTCTTCATGACGAAGCTGGAACAGCAGATGTTAGATTCAGCCCCCTGTCGCCCATGGATTTGGTGGCGTTACATAGACGACATTTTCTTCATCTGGACCAGGGATGAAGACAGCCTCCATACATTCATTGACCACATCAATTCCTTCCACAGGACCATCCAATTCACTTCTGATTTCTCCCAACAGGAAACCCACTTCCTTGATGTTACAGTCCAGAAAAAGTCTAATGGTATCACCACTACCCTATACTCTAAACCCACAGATACCCACCAGTACCTCCACTCATCCAGCTGCCACCCCCGTCACTGCAAAACCGGCATCGCTTACAGTCAAGCCCTCAGACTTCGCCGTATCTGCTCCGAGGACCCTGATTTTTCCTTCCATGCCAGGAATCTGCAGAAATATCTCTGTGCTAGGGGCCACGGGGCCAGGGCAGTCCAACTGGCAATTAACAAAGTTCGTTCTCTCCCCAGATCTGAAGTTCTCAAACCAAAAAGTGACAAGGAGACCACCGACAGAATACCGCTTGTGACCACCTTCCATCCCAATCTACCCCCTCTCCGCAAAATCCTGTTTGATAACCACCACATTTTACACACTTCTGATCGTCTCCAACAGGCCGTTCCCGATACTCCCCTTCTAGCATACCGACGCCCACCGAATCTCAGGGACCTCATTGTTCGTGCTGAAGTGCCCTCCCTCACCAACCATTCTTCTCCCATACAGCATGGCACCTTCAAATGCACCAGCAACAGGTGCATCATATGTGAAATACACCTTCACGAGGGCGATACTTTCACCAGCAACTCTACCAGCCTGTCTCACCAAATCAAGGGCAACATCATGCACTACCACTAATGTTGTATATCTCATCACTTGCAGAGTTTGTAGGGTACAATACATAGGGGAAACCAAGACCACACTCAAGAAACGATTCTACGGGCACAGATCCACCGTCAACACAGCAAAGCTGGACACTCCAGTTGGCCGCCATTTTAACCTCCCCAACCACTCCATCACTGACATGATGCTACAGGGCATCGAATCTTTAGGTACCCGTCCTGACTCAGTCCGTACTAGCAGGGAGAAGCTCTGGATGAGACGACTTCGCACCACCCAACCTCATGGCCTGAACATCCAAGAGGGGAACGACTGATTTTTCTTTCCTATCCACTTTCAATTTATATATACATATAATTTTTCCCCTCAGATCTTTTGAATAGTTACATTATAGTTTCTTACTCTACTTTCCTCCCATATCTCATACAAGCTCAGCTCCAATTTTTCCTTCCTTATTCAGGCGATATAATAATTATTATATATATATATATATATATATTTGTTTTTTCTCCACTCACCTCTTTTAGATTTACCACATTTGCTTATTTACATGTATACTATGGTTTCTTCATAATACACCCCCTCTCTTCTATATTTGCTTTTACCTTTTTAGGCAATTTGCTTCCTCTTTTTCACATATACAGATTTTTTTCTTCTTTCCTACTATATAGTCTTATGTTTTTTCCCGTCACACCTAGCGGATTACCATATCAGTTACACCATATGTGTATATATTTATATATTTTTTCATATACATTTCTTTTTTGGATATATTTATATACATATCACTTATAGATACATATTTACACTTACCTTCTTCTCTTAGTTTGTTTAATGCTTTATCATATATACTTATATGTCTTTTGCACATTGTCAGTTGTTCCCCATTCTTTTTCTTCTTTTTCCCCCCCACTCTTATGCACCAGTTTATTAAGCCTTTCTTTGTAACCTGTTTGACCCACCTCTCACTAATTCTCTAGTTATTCATCCCTCTATCACTGTTTTGTTCCAGATCCTGTTTGATGTTGCCTGCCTCATTATCTTAATCCCTCTTGGCCTTACTTACACTAACTTCCCTTTGTGTCTGCCTACTCCTTTTCTTTCATCCCCTTCACTAACCTGATTGGTCTTCTCTACTCACTAATGCCCCTTTTGTCTCCTTGTTTCTAGTGTTGCTGTAGCTTGTTTGTGGTCTATATTATGGTTGTTCCACTTTATATGTTTGTCATTTTGCCTCCGACGAAGATTCTGCTAGGATCGAAAGCTTAGGCCCCTTTTTTGACTTTATAACATAAAATAAGCAACACACAATTAATGGCGTAGCATTTAGGGGCATTTTTTAGTTAGAGCATACTAATTATTTTATGCATAAATAAATAAACATTTTTGATTAGCAATTAGATTTTTGAAGAGTCTGATCTTATACTATTATATTAGCTAGCTAGGGACTACTAGTTTTGTAGATTATGCCATGGCCTGGGGGATTGCACGAGCGATAGCCGAGATCATATAATCAGCCCCCCCCCCCCTATTCAGTCTCCTTAGGCATTTAAATTGCCCAGTCTACTAGTATTAGGGTTAATCCACGAAATTAATATTTTTATTATGGTTCCATGAGCCTAATTACAACAAAAGGCTAAAGATATTCGTTCGACACAATTAACCAATTCAATTTTTGTTCAATCTGATATTACTGATTGACAATTTAAGTGTATGAATGTAATTGAAAATCTAACACTGATTCTAGAAATGGTAACTACTGAACTTCATTTCCCCAAATTGGGAAGATATATCGGAACTATTTTTTGACGGGTGGAAGAATTAGGGCCATTTTAACTGTTTCAGTTGATAAATTTGATCCCATCATATTATCTTGATAAATGCATGCGATTTATTTTTAAAATGAGCTGGCTATGATACTCTTCTCTGGTCAGATATGGAATGTCAGATATATATCCTATCCAATAGTAATAAACATTCGACCCTCTAATTTCACGTTTATTTTTTTATGAATTTTTCAGAAGTTCCATGTTAACACAAGTCTATGGGGAATGTTTTACGCGCGTGACACCGTATGATAAAGTTTTTCTTGGACAAATTGCTTTCCATACATTTAATGTTACCGTATGCTCAATAATACAAATCATGAAAGGAAAAAAAAGAGTGGACGCATCACAAACCCATTGATAACACGAGCCGCGCCCAAGGCCAAGACAGTCAACAGAAATAGAGACCTTATACATTTCGCATGGGCACAGCTGACTTGAATCTTTTCAATTACGAGAATTAGTACCGCCTACCGGTAGCGGTACGGTACGTACGTACGGTATACGGCGTGAAAGATGCAGAGACAATTCAGCGTACCGCCTACCGGTACGGTAGGACTAGGATGGGGGATCGGGTGTCCGGACACTTTATATTGTTGAAGCCTTCTTTTTTGTCATTGGATTACACTACAAATACGAAATCAATAGTTGTAATCATCTTCTATTTTGTTCTCTATAATATTTCCTGACATTTTGTACTAAAAATTGATAAAACTTTCCTTGTAAATTTTTCCAAATGACTTTCTAAAAATTGATCGTCCGGACACACAACCTGTCCGGACACACAACAACTGGGTATACTGTGGTGGGGGTGGTGGTCTCTGCTCGGAACCCAATCATTCTATGAACAAGGTTATGATATAACTCGGAGCCCAGCGGCCCGCGAGCCAGGGTCACACCGGTATGTACCTCCCGATGTTCGTGCAGGCTCCACTCCACCACTTCACTACCGCTACACTACGGCCCTACGCTCCACCTACCCGAACATCGGGACAGTGAACTAGATCGGATATTCCGAGTCATAAAAGGTGGGATGGCAATCATGGTTTTCGTAAAAATTAAAGAAAAAAAATATAAAGAGGGATATGAATGACTTAATATCTTACTTTACACCCGTATTTCACTCCGTGTCCATCCTCCGGTTATCCTCAAAATTGGCGATTTTGGGCCAGTATCTTTTTCCTCACATGTATTATTCACGGCCGATTTCAAAACATCGCATGCGAGATCGGTCGCTGATCGATCGCGATCGCATGCGATGTTTTGAAATCGGCCGTGAATAATACGTGTGAGGAAAAAGATACTGGCCCAAAATCACCAATTTTGAGGATAACCGGAGGATGGACACGGAGTGAAATACGGGTGTAAAGTAAGATATTAAGTCATTCATATCCCTCTTTATATTTTTTTCTTTAATTTTTACGATAACCATGGCATGAATCATGATTGCCATCCCACCTTTTATGACTCGGAATATCCGATCTAGTTCACTGTCCCGATGTTCGGGTAGGTGTAGCGGTAGTGAAGTGGAGTGGAGCCTGCACGAACATCGCCTGAGGTAACCGGTATGGTGCTTCCACTCTTCAGTTTGGGGTGTCCACCCAACTTTGTGGACATTTCAAAAATATTAATCAGGCTGTGCTAAGTTAATATTCATATTCATATTGTTCACATATTATACAAAACCAATTAAAAAAATAACATTACAATTATGGAAGGTAGGTTCTTAAAAAGGCTTGAATGAGTTGACAATTGAATTAGGCCCTAAAGAAAAATGAAAAATAGTATGATGCAATTGCAAGGTTTTATTTTTTTCGTGTTCAATATTGCACTCACGTATTGCGAGGTTAGTATTAGTATACTAACCTCGCACCACGAACCGCGTTTGGCAGTGGATTTCTAACTAGTGGGTCGCGTGTGCTGGGATCTCACTTCTTGGGTCCACAACACACGACTTCTATGGCTTGAATTTTCTGTGCGCGGCGGCATGTAATGAACCCTTGGGTGGTTCAATTGATAAGAAGCTTCATTTGTAATTGTATGCTACATTAATGGATACATAGTTTTTACATAACAGTTTGATGAATATTTTATACCCTTAGAAATTCAAAGAATGAAGAATACTTATAGTTGCTTATATTTAACAAGTGGAATGCCTCTGGCCGTCTCACCTGCATCACGCGATTCAATATAGCAGCAGTGCTGATTTTGAAAACTACTATAACTCGCACAAGATGTTCAGTGATGGTTACTCTTATTTCCACGTTTTATGAACTAGACCAAAACACTTATAGAGATATGATGGCAATTCAACAAATACCCCCAACGTGGCCAAAGTTCTTTGACCTTACATGACCTTTGACCTTGATCATGTGACCTGAAACTGGCACAGGATTTTCAGTAATACTTGATTACTATTATGTCCAAGTTTCATGAATCAGATCCATAAACTTTCAAAGTTATGATGGTAATTCAACAAATACCCCAATTTGGCCAAAGTTCATTGACCCTAAATGACCTTTGACCTTGGTCATGTGACGTGAAACTCATGCAGGATGTTCAGTGATACTTGATTAACCTTATGTATAAGTTTCATGAACTAGGTCCATATATTTTCTAAGTTATAATGACATTTCAAAAACTGAACCTTAGGTTAAGATTTTGATGTTGATTCCCCCAACATGGTCTAAGTTCATTGACCCTAAATGACCTTTGACCTTGGTCATGTGACATGAAACTCAGGCAGGATGTTCAGTAAAACTTGATTAACCTTATGGCCAAGTTTCATGAACTAGGTCCATATACTTTCTAAGTTATGCTGTCATTTCAAAAACTTAACCTCAGGTTAAGATTTGGTGTTGACGCCGCCGCCGCCGTCGCCGCCGCCGTCGCCGCCGCCGTCGGAAAAGCGGCGCCTATAGTCTCACTCTGCTATGCAGGTGAGACAAAAATGGAAATTTAATTAATATTTGAGGATATCAGTTTATGATTTTGTATTTTGAAACACAATTGATCACTTTTTGTGGAAAAATGAAAATTCCAGATAATTCCTAGCAGCTGAAAATTACTGAAAATTTCCATGGAAATTTTCCAAAATTTCTGGAAAGTGTCCAGCCCTTTCCAAGCCTACATACATGTAATGTAAGTATGTCCAACAAAAACAGATTGAAACGGAGAGATTCTTGATGTTGAGAGAGATCATGCATTTCTGAGATACGATTCTCTTTGTTCATACACGATTCTCTTTGTTCATACACGATTCTCTTTGTTTATACATGATTGTACGCTTAACCAATCTCGAGCAACAAAGAAGCAGAGAAAAAGAAAAATTGAAAATCCATAATTGTCTTTCAAAACAAGAATCTGATTTTTTTTTAGGCCATGACCATCTCAATTGAATTCATTAAGGACGTTCCACAGTTAAAATGAATTCCATGTCATGTCATTTTCACCAAATTTTGCAGAGTTACTTTGGTATCTATGAATTATGAAAATGCAAAAAATAATATAGGTTCATGTGCTTATTTTTTTTCTACGGGTTTCCAAAGTCGCCGTATTTGAATGATATGTAATCTTGCGCAATCAAGAGAATTATGCCTCTCTTAGACCTCACGAATTCACCAAATGAGTTTAAATCATCTTTACTGAGTGGATACCGCATCAAACTTCATCAAATTTTCAAGATACATTACAAAGTGTATACCAGAGTAAGAGAAAGTCTTTTAATTGGTAAAACTATATCTATTTGGAGTCAGCAGCGCCCTCATTTGGCAAGAATGGTGCAAAAACTCAGAAAAAGCAAATCTTCAAAGACGTGAATCTACTCAAAAATTAACAAAGTATTTTGTAATCTGCACTTTTTTCAAAATTCATGTCATTTTCATCAAATTCTGCTAAATTGTAGAGGAATGCATTTCGAAGGTGTAGGGAAGTTAAAAATATGGGGTCCATGTGCTTGTTTTTAAGTATGAGAGTCCAAAGTGATGCGAGTTGGCATGAAAATCGCCGAAAATGTGCCCAAAACGTGCAAAAGTCTAATTATACCATCTAAAATGGTCATTTTCAAACATAAGTGGACATGGGGGTGAAAATTAAAACTTGCTCAAAATCAGTAGGCTTCAATGGTTTTTTAAACTAGACATCTCAAAGTATGTTTTTTCATTTCAGTTACATAAAATTATTAATTTTGTCCGGAAATACAGTGAATTTAGTGCAAGGGAAATTTAATGTTACAAAATGCTGATTTTTGCATTAAAATTCACATATTGCCTATCACAATATAAAATTTGTATTAGAAGCGTATTTGTTGGTAAGATACAAGTTCTGTATTGTATCTAACTCCTAAATAAGAAAAAAAAATTATCTGAAGTGTTTTTCTGAAAAAAGTAGATCTTAAAAGTTTTCAAAACTGGATGTCGTGTCACTCACGTTTAAAAGACAAAAAGTTTTCTAGTTATGTGTATTCTGAAAATTAATTTATCCCAGTACAGGAACAAATACAGTTTTCCCATACCTTATTGTATATAAAGTAACTTGGTCCAAAGTGTTAAGGTTAAGCTATAATTAACTGTTAAAGTTGTGTCGTGTCACTCACAATGTCGTGTCACTCATGAAATGTCGTGTCACTCACGGTCTCATATTGTGTATAAAAAAGGACATCGAATAATTTTTAAAGCATTTTACAAGATAAATTCAGGGATGGAGTCAAAATGTTGTTCCTGACATCATTTAGGCCTATGAAAGGCTAATATTTTTTTCCATTTTCCATTTTCCCAACTTCACCCCTATCAATGGAAATATTGAATTTGACGTTGAGTTCATCTATTTTCTTTCCTCTCCATGGTTTCCTCAGTTTCAAAAATCTTGACAACTTTCCATTCGTGTAAAGACTCGGATCCTAATTCATATTTTAATGATGTACTGAGATAAAAGAATATAACATAATCAATCAACACAAAATTATGAATATATCAAGAGAAAACCACTATACATAGTAATGAACATATTTATAGTGCATAAAGATTTGGCGATGGTTCAAGTTAGTCAGGTATGACTTGAACATTCTCTGTCTCCATTTACAGAAATGAGCAGAACATTCACCTATCTTTTTAGGAATGTTATTTCTTTGTCTTACTAATTATAAGGTTTAAAGCTACTTGTAACAAGGTCAGGGATCTTATTTTGAAATTTGCAGAAATAGATAAAATATTCTTATGGTAGAAAAGAGTATGAAGAAATCTCTGTGAACACCAAACATTCTTTCAAAATCAGAAAAACCTCTTTCCTTCTGATTAATTGAAATTAACCTTTTTTGCCACAAAGCATGTGTTCGAGGACATGAAATAAACAAAGTTTTTGCAAGAACATCTCAGGTGAGAATACACTGAGATTTAAAGAGCATTCTGGATATTGCTTGAAGTAGCTACATGCCTGGTTCAAAATCATTCTTTGTTCGGCCACCATTCATACCCCTAGTGATGAACTAGGGTCTACACAGCAAACTACAGTGAGCGGGCCAATGTGGGTTCGGAGCAGATTTGCATTACACACAAAAATTGAGTAAATTAGGTAGGTACCAACAAGTCCCAACCAAGAACAAAAATTTGCATTTAAGCAACTTTGGTGAGTTGCCTTGTTTTCATGTAGATCAATTTTTCTTGGGGGGTACGTACCCTGGTTAGAACTGAGCTGGACCTCGTGGAAAAAGCTATAGAGGTATAGGGGGAGTATTTGATGGTTGGGGAAGCTGAATTGAATTTCAGTGTAACATCCAAGGGCTCATCAAAGGAAAGGCTAATGATATGAAGTTGTACATGTAGGTAATACTAAACATACTGTGCTGTGGCTTTTTGCAAGAATCAGGTACTAACTATGCGTCTTTCACCTCGTGGCTTTCCATGTATTACTCGTGGTTTGGTTTATTATCAGATATGATAATTAGCAATGAAAAACAGCTTGCAAGATTCCTGCTAAAAAATCATAACTCTGAATTTTGGTACAGTGCCTTTGGAGGGGTCCACATACAAGCAGTGTTCAGGAGAAAACCAATGCTTGATGAGTTGAACTTGATCCCTATTAAAGTTTCTCACGGATTTATCTATCTGAAGTGTGCAGCCAAGTAACTGTGGTTTGGTACAGTGTACAAAAAAAGACATTGAAGCTGCCAAGTCCTATTTGGACAAGGCCTAAAATATTTAAGGAGGATAATATTGTAATCCAATATTTCAAGAAAAAGGAGTCATAAATGACATCATTGGCTACCAAACCATGCCAGATGGTGCGAGTGACTATTGAGAATACCTTTCTTACAAGGAAAAAATATTCCATTATTTGTGGATGCTGAATTGTAAACCCGTAAACTGTCAAATACAGATAAAGAGTTAAAGTTTTGAATGCAATCAGGCCACAAAAAGAATGTTTGAGTTGATGTCAATGCCAAGACCACATAACACCTCCTTCAAGTGCCTCCTCCTCCAAAGAGGAGAGTGGTAGAAGCCCGAGTGTGACAATAATGCGGTAGGGTATAGGGAATGTGAGTTGATGGGCAAATATGACCATAAACCAAGAATAAATCATTAGGATGACACATTATCAACTTTGAAAAGGCAGGTGTTATGTAATTAAGCTTGTTTTTTGGTTGATGGGATTAAACTCTTGTAAATCATGTAAAAAATACTTTCATAGTTGAGATAAATGTTGTATTTTTGCACTTGTCGTGTCACTCACGTTTTGGATGTCGTGTCACTCACGGTATATAGGAGGGCACCATTTTCCATAGAGAAGGTTTGATTGATTCTGACTATATGTGCTAGATAGGTACACTATTTACGTACATGTATGGGTACTCACAGTACTCCTGGACCGCTACTTGGGCACGAATCCAATCATAAGTGATAATGGTCAGAAACCCATGTCCAAAATTTGTCGTGTCACTCACGCATCATTTTTCAATCATATCTACTAAACAAATTGTAGCATTCAAATCAAACTGGTAGTGGCCCATGCCAGTCCTGCATTGTACATAATAGGGTAGTCATGATTGATTCATAACCTTTAAGTTTAAAGATATGAGCCCTTAACTCTCTCCAATTGTCGTGTCACACACATTTGAAAATGACCAAATGCGAATGGTTCCGTAGTTTTGCTCCCTAACATTCAAAATCCATGTCATTTTCATCATACTCTCTAAATTTGTAGAAGAATATATTCTTAAGGCATTAAAATATTTAAAAATATGGGGTCCATGTGCTCGTTTTTAAACTATTGGTGTCCAAAGTGTTGGAAGTTGGCTTGAAAATCGCCTAAAATGCGCCGAAAACATGCAAAAGTCTAATAATATGTCTAAAATACAAATGGTTCCGTAGTTTTGCTCCCTAACATTCAAAATCCATGTCATTTTCATCATACTCTCTAAATTTGTAGAAGAATATATTCTTAAGGCATTAAAATATTTAAAAATATGGGGTCCATGTGCTCGTTTTTAAACTATTGGTGTCCAAAGTGTTGGAAGTTGGCTTGAAAATCGCCTAAAATGCGCCGAAAACATGCAAAAGTCTAATAATATGTCTAAAATACAAATGGTTCCTTAGTTCTGCTCCCAAACATTCAAAATCCATGTCATTTTCATCCTACTCACTAGATTTGTAGAGTAATATATATTCTGATGACGTTAAAATATTAAAAACATGGGGTCCACGTGCTCGTTTTTAAGCTACATGTATCAGTGTCTAAACTAATGTTGTAAATCGGATAAAAAATCAGATCGAAAATCGGATCGGCAGTTAAGCTTCTAAAATCGATAATCGAATCGGCGATGTTTAAAAACAAAGGAAAACATCAAAATTTTGTTCGCGGTCGCGCGCATCTTCCTGGGAAAGTCACAAAGACAAATGCATTGGAACGAAAGTCGGCAAAATGCGCGATCGTTTGGAACATGTTTTAGAAGGGTTTTGAGGTGTTACTGCTTTACAATAAAATGAGTGATTTTTATTAGAAAGATAAACGAATGACGCATCTTCCGAGCAAAGTCGCAAAGGAAAATAAAATGAAAATAATTCTCATAGATCACAGGTCAGTGAACGATCGGCGGGACATCTTTTTAAAGTATTTTTATGTTAGGTGCTAGTGATTTAAAATTATTGGAATGATCTCTTGATCTCGTACGATGTAAGAGAGTAGCGCAGAGATGTCCGTCGATAATACGACTTTCTTAAGTTCACGGCGGGGTCCGCTATCACCACGAGGTTGAAGAGAAGATGAATATAATCATAAACGGAGTAAGAGAGTACCGCAATGACCTCCGTCAGTAGTACGATCTTTGAAAGTTCACGGCGGCGTCCGCTATCACCACGAGGTTGAAGAGAAAATGTATATAATCATAAAAGGAATAAGAGAGTACCGCAACGAGCTCCGTCAGTAGTACGATCTTTAAAAATTCACGGCGGCGTCCACTATCACCACGAGGTTGAAGAGAAGATGTCTATCATCATACTATAGGTAGAAAACCCTTATCATCCATTAAATCCCCCACAAACAAAATATCAGAGTTTATCCAATTCATATAAAATAAAATTTTCCCTTTGTATAAGATATCTTTATTTAGCCAAATAATTTCTTTGTGATAATTATGCTGTATATCTGCTTGAATATTTCTTGAATAATTATACCTTTTTAATAAGAAAAACGTTGATATCAAGTTATAATAGAAATAAGGCATCCTGTTTTCTAAAAAACATTTGTTCTTAATATTATATTTACAATTCATAACTTTTATACCACCCAGTTGCTGAAACCAGTATAATACCGTCCGAAATGTATAAAATACGAATGATTCCTTAGTTCTGCTCCCAAACATTCAAAATCAATGTCATTTTCATCCTACTCTCTAGATTTGCAGAGGAATACATTCTGATGATGTTAAAATATTTATAACATGGGGTCCATGTGCTCGTTTTTTAACTATCAGTGTCTAAACTGTTGCGAGTTGGCTTGAAACAGCCCAAAATGCACCGGAAACAAGTAAAAGTCATATAATACAGTCCAAAATGTCTAAAATACGAATGGTTCCGTAGTTCTGCTCCCAAACATTCAAAATCCATGTCATTTTTATCATACTCTCTAGATTTGTAGAGGAATATATTCTGAAGACGTTTACATATTAAAAGTATGGGCTCCATCCATGTACCCGTTATCAAACTATCAGTGTCTTAAATGTTGCGAGTTGGCTTGAAACGGTCTATAATGCGCCTTAAACCGTTTGGGCAAAAGTCTAATATCGTCCAAAATGTCTAAAATACAAATGGTTCCTTAGTCCTGCTCCCAAACATTCAAAATCCATGTCATTTTCATCATACTCTCTAGATTTGTAGAGGAATATATTCTGAAGAAGTTAAGATATTTAAACTATGGGGTCCATGTGCTCGTTTTCAAATTATCAGTGTCCAAAGTATTGCGCGTTAGCTTGAAACAGCCCAAAATGCGCCGAAAACAAGCAAAAGTCTGCTAATACCGTCTAAAATGCAAATAGTTCCGTAGTCTTGTTCCCAAACATTGAAAATCCATGTCATTTTCATCATACTTTGCACATAGATACCTTAGCACCTGAATATTCCAAATATACAAAAATTAACATGGGTCCATGTGCTTGATTTTTTGCTATAGAGCTTCAAAGTTAACCCAAATTGGATGATGTTCTTAAGATTTGCGCATCCAAAGAATTTGGCATTTTTAGACCTCACAAGATCACAACAATGAGTTTAAAGCTCTATAACTCAGTCAAAATCCATGAAGATTTCATCAAATTTTGCAATATTATTAATAACTGTATCCGTAAGATGGATAATTTATTTATATTGCTGTCAATTGTTAGCTCATTGAAGTCTAACAACACTCTCAGTTCTTAGAAATTGCGGGAAAGATACTCAACCACAAAAATGTCAAATTTCAATAATAAACTTGAAAGAAATACTGCACTTTTTTCAAAACCCATGTCATTTTCACCAAACTTCGCAAAGCTGTAGAGGAAGGTATACCTAAGAGGTACAAACGTTAAAAATTATGGGTTCATGTGCTTGTTTTCAAACTATCAGCACTCTTATTAGAGCAATTTGCTTCTTAAAACACCCGAAAACGCGCCAAAAGCTTTGTATCTATGTGAGGAAAAATTCTTAACAACTTTTCCATTTATTCAAACTCAGGGTCATATTTACATACTTTGCAGCACTATACAGAGAAACTATTTTGAAATTGTAGAGGAATACAAAATATGGTCCATGGAATAATTCCAGTTTAATAGCTTCATAAAATAACACATCGGATCTGCAGTTACATGTAGTGCAGATAAGGAGAAAAATCAGCTCACATAACCAATGTTCAGCTGATTAATCACCAGTTCATCTATTGGGACGTCAGCACGCAGAAGGTAAAATATGCGCAGATCATAATGCGCACAAACATAACTGTGGAACGTCCTTAAGACTTCTTCAATGCAAACTTTCACAATTATTTCTTCTATGTATATTTCTATGCAAACTTTCACAATTTTTTAATTATTTGTACTCTTTGATGCAAACTTTCACAAGTATTTGTTGATGCAAAATTTGACAATCTCTATATTTTTAGGCCAAGGCCATCTCAATTTAATACATTAATTAAGTCTTATATTTACTATATTTGATGCAAACTTTCACAATTTTTTAATTATTTGTACTCTTTGATGCAAACTTTTACAAGTATTTGTTGATGCAAAATTTGACAAAGTCTATTTGATGCAATTTTTCACAATTATTTCTACTGTTGATGCTATATTTCACAATTATTTCTACTTTTTGATGCAGACTTTCATAATTATTTCTAATGTATTTGGTGCAAATTTTCACAATTATTCCTACGGTCTGATGCAAACTTTCACAATTATTTGTTGATGCAAATTTCACAATTCTATTATTTGTTAGAAACATTCACAATTATTTTGACTATTTAATTCAAATTTTCACAGTTTATAATATTTTATTCAAACTTTCACAATTTCTACTATTAAATTCTATTTCTACTATTTGATGCATATCACAGGAAAGTCTTTGTGCCATTGGGTTGGAAGTTAATCACCATGTCCCTTCCAGAGATGGATCAATATTCAGATGTCCAGGTTTACTTCACAGCCAAGGAATGGGCAAAGATCAGCGTTTATGAGAGAACATGTATCAAGAATGTCAAAGAAAACTACGAGATGATGATAAATCTTGGTAGGTACATCCATTTTTTTCTTTGTTGAAGGATGATTCTATCCTCCTGGTATTAAACCTGCAAAGTATTTCACAGAGCAAACTTTTTTCTTTAAAGAAAATTCTCCAAACTAATCAGACTCCAACCCCAAAAGAAATCATGAAAAACATCAGAGGAGGTCTAGACTAAAGTTTGAACAAAATTATACAAATTTCAATATAACAAAAAATTGTTTTTAAAAGTTATAATCTCAACTTGACTGGCCTGAAAGATGGTAGCTTGGAGAGACACTAAATGTAATTTGAATTTTTGATCAAAGTCATTCAGGCCGCACAGACAATATCATATACTCCCAGTACCTTGTTTATTTGATCAACGTTTTTCAAGCCGCTCAGAAAAAAATCGCGTAGATAACTTGTTTCATTGATGAATTATCTGTTCAAATTTGTGAACTTTTTTGTGACAATTTGTTGTTCTGTTTGTACACACAGGATTACAGGTAAATCAACCAAAGTTCATGCAACGTGTGCAAGTTATAAAGAAAGAGATCAAAGAGGAAAGTGATGGAGGGGAGGAGGAAATAGAGTCAAGAGGTTTGTGAATGTCGCTGGCGTAATGTCATGTCATGATGACATCTAAAAGTATGTGTATCTGTAATGTACTGTGTCAGAAACCTGTAACTATTTTACAGAGCAGACTTTTTTTCTTTAAAGAAAATTCTCCATACTAAGGGGACTCCAACCCCAAAGAAATCATGAAAAAACATCAGAGGAGATCTAGACTAAAGTTTGAACAAAGTTGTACAAATTTCAATATAATAAAAAATGGTTTTTAAAAGTTATAATCTCAACTTGACTGGCGTAAAAGCTGGTAACTTGGAAAGACATTAGATATAATTTGAATTTTTGATCAGTCATTCAATCTGCACAGACATTATCATATGCTCCCATTACCTTGTTTATTTGATCTGTTTGTACACACAGGAATACCTGTGGTAAATCAACCAAAGTTCATGCAACGTGTGCAAGTTATAAAGAAAGAGATCAAAGAGGAAAGTGATGGAGGGGAGGAGGAAAGAAAGTCAAGAGGTTTGTGAATGTCGCTGGCATAATGTCATATTTCATGATGGCTTCTAAATGTATGTGTATCAGTAATGTATTGTGTTAGAAACCTGCAACTATTTCACAGAGCAAACTCTTTTCAAAGAAAATTCTCCAAACTAATCAGACTCAAACCCCAAAGAAATCATGAAAAAACATCAGAGGAGGTCTAGACTAAAGTTTGAACAAAATTGTACAAATTGCAATATAACAAAAAATTGTTTTTAAAAGTTATTATCTCAACTTGACTGGCCTAATAGATGGTAACTTGGAGAGACACTAAATGTAAATTGAATTTTTGATCAAAGTCATTCAGGCCGCACAGACAATATCATTTCCTCCAGTACCTTGTTTATTTGATCAACGTTGTTCAAGCCCCTCAGAAAAAAAATCGCGTAGAAAACTAGTTTCCTTAATTAAACATCTGTTCAAATTTGTGAATTTTTTGGTGACAATTTGTTCTGTTTTTACACATAGGATTACAAGTAAATCAACCAAAGTTCATGCAACGTGTGCAAGTTATAAAGAAAGAGATCAAAGAGGAAAGTGATGGAGGGAAGGAAGAAAGAAAGTCAAGAGGTTTGTGGATGTAGCTGGCGTAATGCCATATTTCATGATGACTTTTAAAAGTTTGTGTATCAGTAATGTATTACGTCAGAAATATTTTAAAGATGTCCTAAATCATGACAAAGTATAAAAGTCATTAACCCTTTCTACAGTGCGTCCCACAAAACATGAAACCGAGATTTAGCAATGATTTATCATAACTTAATCATAAATATAATAGACAAATGACCTACCATTGTAAAGCTTAGAATGTCCTCTTTGTTCTGAAATTACTTAGATTATTCCTCATTCACGCATGAGTGAGCAAAAACAATTTGAAGAAAGGATACCAAAAACTCATTTGGTGGGGGGTATCTGAATTTCAAAGAGAAAATTGCATGCCTAAAAGTTCAATATCTGCTCTTTTATTTGATACCTTAATCACAGAAAATGGTCAAGAAGTAAAAAAGTTATGTTCTCTCGAAACAATGCTTGACGTGTATTTCCATAATTTCATTAAATAAACATGTTTTCACCGGTTTCCCGCAGAAGCTATCGCACGGTTAACAAAAGACTTAATGCATGGCTGATCGTCAACAAAGCAGAGTGTCGAGTGAGTTTGAAAGCTAGCCTGTAAATCTGCTTCATTTTATGAAATTATTGAAATTCAAGCCTTATTTAAAATGACCAGAACTATGTCATTTCTTGACCAATTTCTGTAATTGAGTTATCAAATTAAAGAGCAGATATTTAAAAGCAGATTTTAAAAATGTGGTTTTCGTTTTGAAACCCAGATACAGCCGGCCAAGTGACTTTTTGGTATCCCCTCTTCAAATTGTTTTTGCTCACTCATGCGTGAATAAGTAGGTCATTTGTCTATTGTATTTTTGATTGAGTTATGATAAATCATTGATTGATCTCGGTTTCGTTTTTTGTGGGACGCACTGTATATTAGAATATTTGACTTCCATGAAAACACTGGTTTCTGGGAAGGTGGTGCACGGTGTACCTTGGCATAAGAATTTGGTCTGATAAGTTGTGTGAGACTTGAAAGAAAAATATCATTAAATGTTAGTGATTCATGATAACCTCACTGAGTTAAGTTTTTGCTCTCCCATGCATAAATGGCAACAAACCACCTATTAAAGGTCAAGTCCACCCCAGAAAAATGTCAATTTGAATAAATAGAGAAAAATCATACAAGTATTATGATGAAAATTTCATCAAAATCGGATGTAAAATAAGAAAGTTATGACATTTTAAATTTTCGCTTAGTTTTCACAAAACAGTGATATGCAAAACTCAGTGACATGCAAATGAGACATTCGATGATGTCCCTCACTCACTATTTCTTTTGTTTTTTATTGTTCGAATTATACAATATTTCATTTTTTACAAATTTGACAATAAGGACCAACTTGATTGAACCACATAGTATTAAACAATGCTAATTCCACATGTTCATGGAGGAATTAATCGTTGTTTCGCTTGACAATGGGGAGACAATTAGAATATTACATATTTCTCACAAAATACAAAAGAAATAGTGAGTGGATGACGTCATCAGTCTCCTCATTTGCATATCGACCAGGATGTGCATATAACTGTTTTGTGAATTTAAGCAAAACTTTAAAATGCCATAACTTTCTTATTTTACATCCGATTTTAATGAAATTTTCAGTGTTGTGCTTGTTGGATTTTTCTTTTTATACGCCCGTCTCGACGGGACGTATTATGGTATCACGCTCGGTGTCCGTCCGTCCGTCCGTTAACTTTTCCTTGTAAACGCGATAACTTCAGTTTAACTTGACCTAGGCTCATATAATTTGGTTTGTATGATACTAGCATAGATCTGAAGAAGCCTATCGATTTTGAGGTCAAAAGGTCAAAGGTCAAGGTCACAGTGACCCATTTTCATCGTACCCTTCTGCAGTCCTTATAATAGCGATAACTTAAGTTTAACTTAACCTAGACTCATATAATTTGGTGTGTATGATACTAGCATGGATCTCAGGAAGCCTATTGATTTTGAGGTCAAAACGTCAAAGGTCACAGTGACCTATTTTCATCGTACCCTTCTGCAGTCCTTGTAAATGCGATAACTTCAGTTTAACTTAACCTAGACTCATATAATTTGGTGTGTATGATACTAGCATGGATCCCAGGAAGCCTATTGATTTTTGAGGTCAAAGGTCAAGGTCACAGTGACGTATTTCATCTTACCCTTCTGCAGTCCTTGTTCACGAGATAACTTTAGTTGAACTTAACCTGGGCTCATATAGTTTGGTGTGTATGATACTAGCATGGATCCCAGCAAGCCTATTGGTTTTGAGGTCAAAAGGTCAAGATCACAGTGACATGTTTTCATCTTACCCTTCTGCAGTCCTTGTTCACGAGATAACTTTAGTTGAACTTAACCTGGGCTCATATAGTTTGGTGTGTATGATACTAGCATAGATCCTAACAATTATATTGATTTTGAGGTCAGAAGGTCAAAGGTGAAGTTGCCATCTTCCACTTTGCTTGCTTGACCAGTAGCTCCATTTTCCGCATTACCCTTACAAAAATGTCCTGTGGTAATACCATATAATTACCATAGGACTGTACCACACGATTACCACATATATTGTTGTGTGGTAATGCTATGTCTTTATGTCCTGTGGTATTGTGTGGTAATGTGTGGTAATGTCGTGTGGTATTGTCCTGTGGTAAATTGGAACATTTACCACACAACATTACCACAGGAATACCACATGAATGGATTAATATATGGTAACATTTACCACACAAGGGATTAATTTATGGTAACAATTTTTACCACATACCATTTACCACATAGATTATCACACGACATTTACCACACCAGTTACCACACACCAGTTACGACATGCATTACCACACACCATTTACCACACAAATTACCTTACATTTTACCACACACCAGTTACCACACGTGTTACCACACATCATTTACCACACGAATTACCTCATATTTTACCACACAAATTACCTCACATTTTACCACACACCGGTTACCACACGCGTTACCACACAAATTACCTCATATTTTATCACATGCCTTACCACACAAATTACGTCACATTTTACCACACACCGGTTACCACATGCATTACTACACACGATTTACCACACACGTTACCACATACACTACCACACACCAGTTACGTAACTGGTGTGTGGTAATGCATGTGGTAACTGGTGTGTGGTAAAATATGAGGTAATTCGTGTGGTAAATGGTGTGTGGTAAACACTAACCAGTTACCACACATATTGTACATAATACACATAATACCATGCATCAGAGTCATTACCCAAAATGTGTGTGGTAACTAGATGTGTGATAACTGATGCATGATAATGTATGTTGCAACTGGTGTGTTGCAATGTGTGTGGTAACTGGTTAGATACATCACAGATCATGGGTATGATTTTGGTAGCAGTAGAATGTGTTCATGACCCTATGTACTTTTATAAGATTAAGAAAATACAACACCTTCAATGAACAGACAACAAATGATTTTACAAGTGATATAGAAAGTACTGGTATTTAGCTCATAGAGTCATCAATTTACAATACTGGTTTAGATTTGCTATTGACAAAAATTGTGTAACAGCTGCTTTACTGTACAAACAGTGTAACATAATAGTAACTATCAAAGAAATTAGTTACAGTGCATATAAATACTTTTAAAAAAGATACATTTCTTCTAAATACTTTAAAAAGTTACCTCAAAGGTTATCTGGCTTTTCAGCAAACCAAATTAACGACCATTGTAGTTTTTTTGCAGGTCACACATACAGAATGGACTGATTTACTCTTTGTTTTATGCTTAAAGACAAAAATGATTAAACTCTTAATCGTTTTTAAGAAAATGAACAAAACATAAGGATGTGTCTACAATAGGTAATATCATATAAGTAGCTGCGGCAAAGTGCACTGTACTCAAAATTGCGTATAACAAAATGCATAATTATCCCAAGTTTACTTCAAGGCTGAAGGGCAAGTAGAAATAGACGAGAGATGATAATATGTATTTGGAGAAAATGAAAACTAGGACAATACCCTGGCATGTAATATCTGAATTAAAGGAAAATAACACCCAAAACATAATACCACATGATATTATTGATAAATACAGGACAATCAACATGAATCCACTCATACCCTAATCCAATTACGGAGTACCACCTTTTCAAAGTTGGCCTCTTACAGTATGGTTCGAAGTTTCTGGATGGAGGTCGCCATTTTCGCGGGGTTAGTTAGGAAATTATTACATCAGCGACGAACTACATCTCTAAACGTTTAGGCATTATATATTCTATTTTATCAATAACAAATCAAATGTACAGATAAAACTCATAAAAATATTAGTTAAATTTGTTTAATATATGGTAGGTTCAAAATACAATTTGATGAGTTTTAATGATAAGATTTACACCCCAATTTCCGCTGCCAATTTGTAAATCGTAGATTAGGGTGTAATTTTTATCATTAAAACTCATCAAGTCGTAATTTGAACCTATCATATAATATTAAACAAATTTTAATTAATATTTTATGAGTTTTATCTGTACATTTGATTTATTATCGATGAAATAGAATATATAATGCCCAAACGTTTAGAGATGTAGTTCGTCGCTGACGGAATAATCCCCATCCATAGACTTTGTACCAGAAGATGCCAACTTTGAAAAGGTGGTACTCCATACTGGGACATCGGATTGGGGGTATATGAGTGGATTCATTTTCATTGTCCTGTATTTATCAATGGTATCATGTGGTATTATATTTTGGGTTTTATTTTCCTTTAAGATATTGTACTGGTTTATATCATGGCATTACAAAGTTCATCTGTAGTGCACACTGTGTCAAGTGCACAAACCTATTCATGGTTCCCACAGAAATTTGAAAACAGAATTCCATGACCTCTCCATGACTATTAAAATTGCTGCTTTCCATGACTTAATTCCTTTCTGGCACAGTTTACAAAATCAGACATGTTATGATCATGAACACCAATTATAATAGTAGAGTACAATCACAGAGTATGAGAGTTGTGAGACATAAAAAACTAGAAAGCTGTCATAGCCAAGAGGTAAATGCAATTCCATGACTTTTCACATATCCCTGACTTTCCATGACCAATTTTTTTCCAGGATTTTCCATGACTGTGGGAACCCTGTAATAATACTGCATTGACAGAGATCTATCATTTTTAAAGTTAATTTCAATTTCCTTCAAACATTTTATTCATCTCTTTTTGGTTGGACCTTGAATATAATACAATACAATGTTTTGGCAGGTCGTCTATAAAAGCATGTACAACGTTAAAAAAGGCTTTTGGCAGGAACTTTTGGCAAGTAGTCAACAGTATCAATGCATGTAAATTTGGGTGAAAGAATCATACATGTACATTAATTCTTAAGAAAAGTTTGTGGTTGTATTACACTATCACTTAAACGTATT
Source organism: Lytechinus pictus (assembly GCF_037042905.1). Classification (NCBI taxonomy): domain Eukaryota; kingdom Metazoa; phylum Echinodermata; class Echinoidea; order Temnopleuroida; family Toxopneustidae; genus Lytechinus; species Lytechinus pictus. The sequence goes on along the minus strand of NC_087250.1, from coordinate 19,326,065 downwards.
AAAAAGACAGCAGTTGCAGCAAACAATTATTTCATGAGAAATTGTCAAAATATTGTACATAATCTCTAGATCTGGTACATTAATGTAAGCTTGTATTTTTGTAAAATCACTAATTTTGAACTTAAAATTAATTATTTTGATGATCACTAACACAGAAAAGAACATGTGGGACAGGACAGTGTATTATGATTGATTTGAAAAATACCTGACATTGGATAGAATTACATGCTTATTTTGCTCATTTCTCAGCAATTACACATTTTCTTCCCGAGCTATAATTAATTATGGCACATGTCTTTTATATTTTGCTGGTAATTCTATTGGATTCTGTTCGAACTAATTTTAAGATTGTTACTACAACTGGTAATTTATCTTTAAAGTTGTACTTGTATATGATACGGGCTCAACATAATCTAAAATAAAGTAATTTTTACCATGCAAAATAGTGAAAATTTTATCAAAATCAGATAAAATTTTAAAAAAAATAATTACAAAAATATTGGTCATCAACACATGCAAGTAGATACATGTAAGTTTATGATATCATGCCCACATTTTTATTGTTCTCATGTTACCAGATAAAATAATAATTTACTTCATGTGTGTAATAAGTATGTCTTCCAATCCCATGTAGCAAAAGAACTTCCAGCAATAATCAATACAGGTAAGTCACATCAATACAGTTTACAATCCGATTTGTTTCATTCTTGGTAAACAAAATTAAATGCACAATTTTATATACAAAATAATAAGTTGGGGATACGTGTACATGTACAATGTACGTCAGTATGACATCATCAGCTTGCTACTTGCATATATGCTTAGAGCTCTTTCACCAAAATAATGCAGAGGTTAGAATGTCATACATTACTTTATTATCCCTTGTCTAATTTGGATGAATTTTTCAGTTTTGTTAAAAAGTAATAAAAGGCAATATCCATGGTTACCCTTAAACTTGACCTCAATGCATGTTCGCTTTTACACAACACGTTATTTTGCGAGATACAAAGCGCATGAGATTTAAAAAAATTCAAATTACCAGACAGTGACAGTATTGTTGTAAGTACAGAGCAAAGATCAGGATGGTAGGTCTTCTCAAATTGTATTTGGATTGATCCAAGGTTGTTGACAACTGGAGGAGAGGAAGGAGCTAATTTCACGGCCTTGGAGCAGAAGTGGAGAAAGTTGCATCACCAGTAGCTAATTCGTAGGTGCGTAATGATCACAAAAATAAAAAGGCAAGTGCGCCTAGAATGAAAATGATGCACAAGGGATTCCTTATAAAACATGTAATCTGGATCTCTGTCAATGACTTTGAAAATCAGGAGACGGACACTGATGTTCATGTATATCCTTTCCTTGACTTGCAGCCAGCGAAGTTGGCGTATGGCAAATGGCACAATAGATGCAGCATTCTGTACTATATGCAGTCAGTCCAGATCGCCCTAATTCAAGCACGAAGAGCATTACAATAGTCCAGTTTAGATAGCGCTAAACCATGGACTGCTTTGTGGCAAGTACAAATATAAAAGGCACTTCCCATTGGCCTTTATTCTTCCAATCTGTTTGATGTTATACTGGTAGGGAGCAGGTTCCAATAGCACTATGAAAGGAGTTACGAAACCAGATGAATGGGTGCAGATTCAGGACACCTTCCATTTCAACTTAAGGCATCTGCAATAAATAACAGAAGAAGATAAACATAAAAGCCTTTCCTGCATTAACTATTTAATATTCATTAAAAACTACATGGTTTCAATATCAATTTCCAAACTTTTTAAAAAATGATTAAAAAACAATGTGGGGTTTGTTCCATATTTATACTTCAAATATTAACATGTAAAGTCAGGTCGGGGGAGGGGGGCTTGATGCCCTCAAGATCTGCTGCACCTCCAAACCATCTCTGTATAGGGAAGGACATTTTAAAGTAAAAAAAAAAATATTTATTTTAATTAAACATGATTTTAATTCATGCTTTTTTTAAATGTGTTTTAAATGGTTATGGGATAATTCCATCAGTTTGAGTAAGAAATTACAAGTTGCCAATTTCACATAACGAAGATCAATTCTGATGTGATAATAAATGCATGTCAGATGTTGATGTTTCACTTATGCCTATCTAATACGTTTGAATTGACAACAGCATGAACCTTGTAAGGGCATTAATTATTAGACAAGCTTTGTATCAGAGTGGTTACAAAATCAAAATTATTTAACTGCATCTCATGTTCATGCACATGTAAATAATCAAAATAACACAATAATTATAAAAAATACCTTCCACAAAGGATAAATTTGTACACACCATTATATCTGCATGAATATTGTTCTTTTAGTCCACCTATAATGATACAGCTGATGAGAGTTTGAATGATGGTATCAAGATGGTGCTTCTACCAGGGCTGCAAAAGAGAGAAAAAAAAATAAAATGTTAACCTCAATCATGCCAAGAAATCATGCCAACCGTTGTGAAACTCTATTAGCGCCAAATTACACTCTAAACTTGTCATTAGAACGTCCAAACCGATACACGTCAGCCAGGAATCTAGTACTAGCACAATCAGCTATGCATTTGCACCAATTCCCTCTGTATTTTCTTGCATATGGACGTCTCTCGACTTAAAGGTCATGTCATTGTGTTATATAGCTTGGGAATTGCAAGCAAGTGATCCTTCGAAATGTTTACCTGCTTAAAAGTAACATTTCTTAAGCCTTAATTTTGTATATTTAGATAACAAAAGGCTTACAAATTGGAAAAATCAAATGTTTGCCCAAAATTATTGTGGGAAAGGTGGATTTTTTAAGGGAAATCCATCTTTGTGTACCAAGTTCTACAGGCAACAGAGACTTGTCTAGCTCCGTGAATGAAAATACCCCTTGTACAATGTAAAAATGATAAAAATATCATCACAGAGTCCTCTAAGTACAGTTAGGACCATTGACAGATAAGGTGCCCTAAGATTGCGCACATCCGAATCTGCGCGATTCTGATAATGGAAGATACGCAACGACTCCAAACAAAAATAAACTTTACACCTGAAAGAGCCTACTATACTTAGTCTTACCTACTGCCCGATGCCTCCTGACATGTAGAGCAACAACAAAGGACCTCCACTCCTGGCGGCCAGTGGTTCTGGGCCGTCTTCTGGAAACTCCCCCGGGCTAGGTCATATTCACCGACTTCATCTCCTCCTCAAATGTGATGCCAGGACAAGTAGTTTTGGGTCTCCCTCTCTTTCTCCTGGAATGTCATAAACAGATCTATTCATAAAAAATCTGACTTAAAATGGTTGGAAAATAATGAATTTAGGGCATTGGCAAGAGTTCCATATGCAACCCCACTAAAATTGAAAATAAAAACATGAAGAAGGTTCAGAATAATATATCTAGCACAATATAGAACATATATGATGGGGTAGTGGATAGTACTAGGAGTGGAAATACATACTAAAATATGGCTTTATTCCGTCAAATTTCGAGCATGTATGGATGTATCTAGTGTGTGTAATTGTCCATAGACATCGGTTTATTTACTCAAGGGTCTGTGAGTCAAGTCTAGGCGAACTATTGGCTGATAATCGTTAAAATACCCCTTCCGGCATCAGCACTTCTTGCTAGCATAGCAGGAACAGGTCTTGACTGCAAATAAAACGAGGTGATCTCAAGTCCCAACTAAGGTGCCAAAACAAGGGTAAAAAAATTATAGAAAAATCTGAAGTGAACGAACTGGAATGGAATTAAGTCTCAACAATCTTATTTTTTATCATGTTGGTGGGGGGTACATTGGAATTGCATATGGAATTCTTTCCAGGGCATTTCATGTGACGTCCTCAAAATGCAGCCTCTGTGACTGTGCTTTCTTATCGAAATCTTCGCATCATGTGAATAAGTGCGCAGACATCGGCCACTATTAGTATTACCCAGTTGTTGTGTGTCCAGACAGGTTGTGTGTCTGGACGATCAATTTTAGAAAGTCATTTGGAAAAAAAGCAAAGTTCCATCAATTTTTAGTACAAATTATTAGGAAATATTATAAAGAACAAAATAGAAGATGATAACAAGTATTGAATTCATATTTTTAGTGTAATCCAAAGATAAAAGGAAGGCTTCAAAAAGATAAAACTGTCCGGACACCCGACCCCCATCCTACCAGCAACGTTCTCGCCAGTGTAGAACACGCGTCGCATGCGACACACGTAAATTCCACAAGCTCTATATGCATCACGGGCAAAAAAAAATCATAAAAAGTGGGGAAAAGTCATCGGAAATAATTGTTGCATCATTCATCATCAATCCTCAAAAGTAAAGGATGTTTCAGAATCATTTCGGCAACAAACAAACTACGATCTTCTTATTGATGACCGGAAAAATATCCATGCATAGAAACTGGCGCATTTCCACTTCCAGCCGGCTAGCCAGCCAGCCAAGCCTGAGCTGAGCAGCCACACTAGCCCGCGTTGCCAGCGCGTCTAGCTGAGCTGGACATGCATGCTATACGCTACAATGCATGTTAAACTGAATTGTCCGCGGTGCGACCCGGGTCCGACGTAGCCTTTCATTTTTACATGATACCGTTTCCCGATAGTTATCAAGAAATTTTTATCATAAAATGAATTGTTCCACATAATTTTCCCGCTAATTTCTAAGTAATATTCTTAACGTTCATTCTCAATTTCTCATGTCATTCTGATCTGCTGTCGGGCTACCGTACCAGTACCACTAACTTAATAATTTTGTTCAATCAAAATGCAAGTAAATGACCATGACTGGCCGAGATATTTTCCCAAGAAAATCAATTATTTCTCTTAATTTTTAATGAGACTTTTTGCACACTTACTCATAAGAATACAAGGAACATCATCAATTGAAAGATTTTGTAAAATAACAGGAAATTCACGTTAAATCTAAACTCAAATCGTTTAGGTGAGCTGTGACTGTGTGCAGACTTGAGACCACCAGCCAGTGGTCCACATCACAGCAGCGAGCAGGCGCTCGGGGCCGGGCGAGCGCCCGGTTAGACAGGATGGGATTGCCAGTGTCATGTCATTTTCATTGACGAAATCTTTAGCTAGTTGCAAGCCGGGGCATTTAACAAACTACGAAAAGAAAATCATAGAAAATGGTTATCTAACTTACTGTTTAGCCTACTGCAAATGTCTTCGAAGTCGTCCACATCTAACCCGCATTCTTTAAGTAGTTGAATTATTAACGGCCTTCTTCGTCCCACTTCTCGATCGAGCTCAATAAACTGCAACGCAACGCAAACGGTATTCTTTTCAAATGTTGGCGGTAAGTGCGCATGCGCAAGCCTGTCGCCGCCCCCCCCCCCCGGCCCCCCAGGGTGACCAGATTTCACAAAATGAAATAAGGGACAATCGAAAAAAGATCAACAAAGAAGGCTACACAGTGTTACACCTGTAAAAAACTTTAAAAAATTGGAAGGGAGGGTGAACGAAAGAATGAAGGAAAGAAAGAAAGGGCGAAAGAAAAGAGATGAAAAGAGAAGAAAAAAAATTAAGGGGAAAATGAAGGAAAAAATAAAAAAAGAATAAAAGAAAGTTAGAATAAAGAGAAAAAAAGTTTCCACCATTCTTTCAATTGAATACAGAAAGAGAGAAAAAGAAAGAAATGGAAGAAGAATACATGTGTGAAAGACAAAATAAAGGAGAGAAAGAAAAAAAGTAAGAAAAAGGAGGAGGAAAGAAAGAATGAAGGAAAGAAAAATGTTTTCTTCATTCTTTGAAAGAAAGAAACAAAGAAAGAAGGAAACAGTAAGGGAGGAGGGAAGGAAGGAATTAAGGGAGGGAGAGAAATAATAAGGGAAAGAATTATAAGGAAAAATAAAATAAAGAATGAAAGAAAGAGAGGGAGGAAGAATGAAGTGAGGAAGGAGTGAAAACATAATGGAAGAAGAGAAAGAATTAAAATAAAAAGGAGAGGAAGGGAGGGGAAGAAAAAAGTTGAAAGAAAGAATGGAGGAAATAAAAAAAGGAAATTTGATAAAGAAGACGGGTAAGAAAAAGGGAGGAAAAAAAATGAACACAGAGAGAGAGAAAGGATCAGGAAAGGCAAATAGGAAATAGAGATAGATGGAACAAAAACGGGCAAGCAGGAAGGATAGAAGGATGAAGGATAGAAAAGTTCAAACTTCAAGCAAAAAATTCCAATCATCTAACAAAAATCATAATGATATTTGGTGTTTTTAAAATATATTTTAAAAAAATGTTTTAGAAATGAATAAAATTTCAAAGTGATTCTTTTTTTACTTAAAAATTAGATGAAACATCCCGGCATTATATAGAACAAGACTCAAAACGAAAGTTGAAACAACTAGATCTAGTTATGAAAACTCAATAACTTGTTCCTCCGATTACATCCCCATATCAGTAATCTGAGAACCCATAATATAATTATACAAATTTCCCGCCGATTTTGTGATTATTTTGGCATGTTTCATTGTGTTTGGTGTAGAGAATCTGCTCCGATCCTACATGCCTTGCTAGTACTAGCCTGTCACACAAAGGCAGGAGGCCAGTTCGATTGGGTTAGCAAGAAAATCACCTTGCAAAAGTTTATTTATCGATTTTATTGTTGTCTCTGCTTCGTCATCTGTTGGTTATTTTAATGAAAATTCGTCACTTTTAAATATATTTTGTTCAATATTCTGAAATACGGGACAAATAGGCGTTCCGGGAAGGGTTTGTCGGGACGCCGGGACAAAGAAGCAAAATACGGGACAATCCCGGGAAATACGGGACGTCTGGTCACCCTGCCCCCCCTCCGGCGAATCAATTTTTAATTTTGATAGGGGGTGAGCTGAGAGGGGTCTAAGTTATGGGTGTGAAAACTTTTTTTGTGTGGTATTTCTGATTTTCAACAGAAGGGCAATAACACACAAATACCACATATTTGAATTGACAGTACTACACAATGGGCTATGACGTAACATGCTTTCATGTGGTAATTTTGATTTACCACAGCAGTATAATTCCACACAAATACCACATATTTGAATTGACACACAATGGCATCATGTGGTATTGCATTCATGCGGTAAGTTTGATTTACCGCAGAGCATAACACCACAAAAATACCACATATTTGAATTTACATTACCACACAATGGGCTAATGTGGAAACATGCTTTCATATGTGATAATTTTGATTTACCACAGCAGTATAAAAATACCACACAAATACCACATATTTGAATTTACGTTACCACACAATGGCATCATGAGGTAAAGCATTCATGTGGTAATTTTGTTTTACCACAGAAGTATACAATACACAAATACCACATATTTGAATTTACATTACCACACAATGGCATCATGAGGTAACATGCATTCCTGTGGTAATTTTGTTTTACCACAGAAGTATACAATACACAAATACCACATATTTGAATTTACATTACCACACAATGGCATCATGAGGTAACATGCATTCATGTGGTAATTTTGATTTACCACAGAAATATAACAATACCACACAAATACCACATATTTGAATTTACATTACCACACAATGGCATCATGAGGTAACATGCATTCATGTGGTAATTTTGATTTACCACAGAAATATAACAATACCACACAAATACCACATATTTGAATTTACATTACCACACAATGGCATATGAGGTAACATGCATTCATGTGGTAATTTTGATTTACCACAGAAGTACCACATAGACAACAAATTACCACAGCCACCAGCTGACGTTACCACACAAGGATATGGAAAATTACCACAGATGTTCATGTGGTAACCTACATTCATGTGGTAATTCGTGTGGTAAAGCCGGGTACCACACAGATATACCACACGACATTTTCGTAAGGGTACAGACGGGCGTATTATGTGCTCGCCTTAGTGACACTCTTGTTTTTATTCAAATCAACTTCTCGTTTGCGTGGACTTGTCCTTTAATAATGATCAGGATGTTATTACTATCATATACTATGTACTACGTAAAGAAAGAAATAAACTATACGCTGCATGTGAGATGCATGCTAGAGACTGTCAATGTGGGCAACCTGCAGGTAGCAAAAATAGTTACCTACAAGATCCTTCTTTTTTTTTCTTTTACTGAAAAGTTCGTGAGACATCTTCCAACCTTCACTCTTCTTTTGAAAATAGGATTAGATGTCCGTCCATCGGAGCTTTTGCAGCCTCAGCAAAGTGAAAAGAAACCGATCCTAAAGGACTTGGGAAATGGTAATCTCCTTGAATCAACAGACTTTGATAAATCCATCCCATTACAAACCAATCCAACATCATCAGGTGATCAGGGTAGTCAATCAGGTGATCTCAACACCCAGTCATGTGATCAGAAGACCAAACTAACAGAGGGAGCTCAAGGAACTGACCAAACCCCCAAGCAGTCCCAGGCAACTTCTTTGGATGACAATGGACAAGTAACTGGACAGGGTGGAAATCTTTCAGGTAAAGATGATTTAAAATGAAATGGAGTTGTATGATAGGAAGGACTTTGAATACTGGATGGACTTTTTGACTGTTATTATCCTTTGCCCGCAGTGAAGTTTTGATGTACAATCCGACCTCTCTTATCTGGCCTCCCCTTATCTAGATCTCTATATTTTCTGGATGCAAAGTTGCAGAGATTTTTTTATTTTTGTCTCACCTGCATAGCAGAGTGAGACTATAGGCGCCGCTTTTCCGACGGCGACGGCGGCGGCGGCGTCAACACCAAATCTTAACCTGAGGTTAAGTTTTTGAAATGACAGCATAACTTAGAAAGTATATGGACCTAGTTCATGAAACTTATACATAAGGTTAATCAAGTATCACTGAACATCCTGCATGAGTTTCACGTCACATGACCAAGGTCAAAGGTCATTTAGGGTCAATGAACTTTGGCCGAATTGGGGGTATCTGTTGAATTACCATCATAACTTTGAAAGTTTATGGATCTGATTCATGAAACTTGGACATAATAGTAATCAAGTATTACTGGACATCCTGTGCAAGTTTCAGGTCACATGATCAAGGTCAAAGGTCATTTAGGGTCAATGAACTTTGGCCAAATTGGGGTATTTGTTGAATTACAGCCATAAATTTGAAAGTGTGTTGGTCTAGTTCATAAAACTTGGACATAATAGTAATCAAGTATCACTGAACATCCTGTGCGAGTTTCAGGTCACATGATCAAGGTCAAAGGTCATGTAAGGTCAAAGAACTTTGGCCACGTTGGGGGTATTTGTTTGAATTGCCATCATATCTCTATAAGTGTATTGGTCTAGTTCATAAAACGTGGAAATAAGAGTAACCAAGTATCACTGAACATCTTGTGCGAGTTATAGTAGTTTTCAAAATCAGCACTGCTGCTATATTGAATCGCGTGATGCAGGTGAGACGGCCAGAGGCATTCCACTTGTTGTTTTAATCTAGTACGTGGGGAATAGGGATTTCAATCTAAAATTTCTACGCAAATTCACTTTGAATAAATACATTTTCCAATATAGTCTATATCTGCAACATCATTACTTTTTATGAAAATATCTTGCCCAAATCACCGAAAGAATACAAGCATTTTGTTATTTCATCACGTTTTCTTTTTATTGTTTACAAAACAATGCATGTCTCGTTAGCACGCCCAGGCCCACAGAAATTTCTGTCCATGCTCCTGCCTAGTCTTTCATTAGTATTAGGACAGCGCCATCTATCGTGTTTGAGCATACAGTTAGTGTAACAATGGCTGAATTTGCAAAGATGATCCAATTTTTTACGTTAGACTCTTACTTTCATCAAGTAATTTTCTTTCTTTCACGGTATGCTCAATGTATTCCTCTATCATTTCAGCAGGTAAATCATCCAAGAGTTTTGGCAACCACTCGATTTCATTTCCGCAAAAAAAAAAGCCATTTTTTGTACTGACAGCAGTGAAATACTGTCTGTAGGCCCACTGCAATAGATTATGTGTAGCTACCATTTGTGAGGCAGCTGCGTGTATTGAATATTGGGTCTCCCAGATCCGGATAAATCCCTTATCCAGATTGGTGCTGGTCCCAACGTAACCAGAAAAGAGAGGTCGGACTGTACATATATTGAGGTAAATTTAGCTAAAAAGCTTTCAATAGGGTAATGTTTTAATAAGGTGTATGTAGGGGCGGAGTGGATACAGGATTTTCCAAAGGGGGGGCTTTTTTGACAATTTGACCCACCCCCCCCAAAAAAAAGGGTTTCACTGCCAAATTGAGGTCATTTGTTCCAGGAAAATTTTGACAAGCAAAAAAAAAGGGTTTTCACCACCAAATCAATGTAATTTTGTCCAAAGAAAAAATTGACAAGCAAAAAAATTGAAGGGTTCACACTGCATGACATATTCCACTAACAAAAATATTTTTGTGCCTCTCAAACATTAATTCCAATTAGCAATGGTGACAGTACAGAACCTTGAGGTACACCTACCTTCACCTCAAACTCGTATGGCAGCTCAGACACTGTACTTACTCTTCTTTTGGTCAATATCCTGAATATGCTCTTGAGGCCCCCATAACACAAATGTCTGGAATTTATTTTAGGCTTCCACATTACTTACCAGTTTAATCAATTCCAATATTTATAACACTAGATATATCTTTGTTTCTTTAACATTAGGTTCTGGAATTTGCAGATGCAAGTACTGTGGATCACCCTATGCTATTCCTCTTATCTTAGCAAGGCATCTCAAGTACAAACATGGTCATAATGGTGGTATTCTGGTACCAGATTCATCCCATTCACGTTTTCTGCAGATCATCAATGGAGAAATACAAAACCCTTTTGATAAACCCAAAGAGCCTTCACATGATGAAACAGGAAGTGCAAAAATAGGAAGGAAGACTAAATATGTAATATATCTTAGGAAACCGAGTGAAAAGCAAAAACAGAATTCTTACTTCTCCAGACAATGTGAGAAGGTAATTAATCATCAAGTTGGGGATGCCATAGCAGGTGAAAGAATTCATACAGGTGATCAGCGCTATGTTTGTTATTATTGTGACAAAGCATTCTATGAAGCAAGTGCTCTCAAAGCCCATGCACAAATCCATTATGAAGTGCATGTTTGCGATTATTGTGATAAGACTTTCCATTTTGCTTCCGCTCTTAAAGCACATAGATGTAAAAGAATTCATACAGGTGAGAAACCCTTTCATACAGGTGAGAAACCCTATGTATGTGATCATTGTGGTAAGGCATTTATTCTACCAGGTCTTCTCCGCGCACATAAACGATACCATACTAGTGATAAGGCCTTTGTTTGTGATTATTGTAATAAGGCCTTCTATAGTTCCTCTTCTCTCGAAGCACATAAACGGATCCATACAGGTGAGAAGCCCTATGTATGTGATCAGTGTGGTAAGGCATTTAATGGGAAGGGTAATCTCGCAAGACATAAACGAATCCATACAGGTGAGAAACCATATGTATGTGATCGATGTGGTAGGGCATTTAGTGAAGAAACTACTTTCAGTAGACATAAACAAGGTCATGCAAATGAGAAGCGCTTTGTATGTGTTCACTGCGGTAAGGCATTTAATCAAATGCTTAATCTTAGTATACATGAACGAAACCATACAGGTGAGAAAAATTATCTCTGTGATCAATGTGGTAAGGCATTTTATAGAGCTGATCATCTCAAAGCACATAAAAGAATTCATGATTCTGACAAACCCTATGTATGTATTTATTGTGGTAAGTCATTTAATTATGCGTGTGATCTAAAAATTCATAAACGAATCCATACCGGTGAAAAGCCCTATGAATGTCATTTTTGTGATGAGGCATTTCGTCAAAGTAGCACTCTCAAAAGCCACATTACAAGTAAGCACAAGTGAGAAGCCCATTGCATGTGCGGTGAAGCTTTTTTTTTCATCTTGGAAGCAATCTCAAAAGTCGTATGCAATTTCATACAGTTGAGAAGCCCTAACAGTAACAATATGGCAGGGCATTTTGTCATCAGTAAAAACATGAACAAATCCATTCAGTGAAGAAACCCAATGGTCCAAATTCACAAAGGTAGTTTTGAAAACCATCGGTTGAACCCACTGTTTTCATATGCAGATTTCCTGTATAAATTTTCCTTGCAAGAGAACAATTTCCAATGTTGATGTGTGCTTTTCAGGTCGCCAAATTTACGCTTGTTGCCATGGTTAAGTATGCTTGAGTCCACTGTTTTAACAACAGACAGTTGACTCCTGAATAAAGTAGCATATGTATGTCATCAATGTGCGACAGAAATTAGATGCGGATCTATCCTCACAAAACAAATTCACAGACGTTTCTGATGAATACAGTCTGAACATTTTTTAATTTACACGACATCAGATAGAAGTGCATCCTGTGGAATAGTTTTTTGTGAATCAGAAAGAACAAAAAAGCTCTCGCTTGCTTTGTGGTTGAGAAGCAATATGCATGTGATCAGCATTGGGAGACAGACCAATTTGTAAACCGGTGTGTTGGCTCAGTTGGTAGAGCGTCCGTTTAAAAACCGGGAGGTCGGGGGTTCAAACCCCAGCCGCGTCAGACCAAAAGACGTTAAAACATGGGAGTTGCTGCTAACCTGTTTGCGTTCAACAATTAAAGGGATAGAGCCTCGTCGATCTGGCGCTGCACAGGGGCTGCCGGGCCCACGATCAATTGGGCAAAGCAAATTTTCAGAGTATTTCATTTCATGTCAATCTCGAATAATAAATTATGGATTTCTCATTTTCATCATTTTTCAGATGTTAGAATAATTGTTTGTTTTAAATTCAAATTAAAAAAAAAGTTTGTAAAAAAATCATGTAAAAATAAAAAAAAATAGAAAAACAATTATATAAATGCTGTTAAAATAACTAAAAAATAAAATGCAGTGAAAGAAAATATGTCAGTGGCAACACGAAAATCATAAACAACATTCTTAGTATGAAAAATGATTAAAATAATTAAATATGATTTTTGGTTATCGGATGGAAAATCTATAAAAGACAACATTATTATTTTTTTTATCACCATTGGAAAGAATCTTAACACCAGGTCAAGAAAGTGATTCTTATTTACGTCATTTAGGGAAACCAATTACAGGATCTGTTTCTTTCCCCTCATTTCTGCCAAAATACTGTTTTGTCATCTAAAAATGGAAAATCCCCATGATATGACTGTATTGATAATAGTAGGCCTATATTAAAACAGTGATTAATGTATTATGTAAACCTTCATGCAATACATATAATTTTTGTTTTTAGATGCCTCATGAACTTTAATAGTGCAAATTACTTAGTATTTTTAAATCTTGGATGATATCCTATATCTCTTAAGAAATTATCTAAATTCAATTTAATCACACATTTGCTTTTTCTATTTTTTTTCTATTTTATTTGTACATATCTTTTATGTCACTGTATTTTCTCCCACTTTAATTTGCTAAAATTAGGGTCAATCTTTTAAGTTTCTAATTTACTTCTTTTGACCCTCCACATTTTTATAATGTATTTTGTATTATCTATGGTTATGCTCTGTGTATACGTTATATTTGCTATGATTTGATGTGCTTATAGTGTAAATTTTTTTTTCCAAACATTTTTATAGGAATGTGAAAAATAAACTGAACTTTAATTTTGTGATAAGACATATCTCACATTCAATAATACATCAATACGTAATTGATGTCAGTTAGCAGAGTTTATCCTACCTTAATCTTCAGAGTAAAGGTATCCTGCGCTATTTGTTATCTGTCATCAAGTTATCATCATCTTCAATAAATATATATAATATGAACTTGACATGTGTTGCTTTGTATTTATTGAAGTTGGTTGAAAGTTAAAGTGCAATCGATCCAGCAGCATCAATTCAACTTTTTAAATTTTTTTGTATGATTTCTATGTTTGCGTTTTTACCTCTCCCATTCCAAAAAATTGTCGACACTACACTACACTACTTGAGATTTTATCCTTATAATCCTTATAAAACATTTTTTTGCGATAAATCACATTTTTTAACACATCAGTCAATGACTTTACTTTTAAGTCTCATGCAACGTTTGAGATCAAAATCGCTAGCCCTAGCAGTTCTGAAATTAAGCAAGGTACATTTTGTAAGTGAACGCAGACCCAAAATTGCTCAAAAACATGAATTTGTGTACACATCTGATACAAATTAGCAAAAATGTATAAATATATCATTATTTTTTGTTTCACTCATTAAAATCAATTAATTTAATCTTGTGTGTAGTCAAAATGAAGTCCCCGACAATTTCCATTGAAAAAACAAGAATTGAAAACAGAAATACACAAGAAAAAAAAAAAAAAAAAACAATAAGAATACACCACAAGTTTTCATCAGGTTCCTATAAAGAGTCTCTGAACCAAAAATTAGCATTTAGGGGCATTATTTAGTTAGATAGAGCATACTAATGATTTTACGCATAAATAAATAAGCAGTTTTGATTAATTGGATTTTTGAAGAGTTTGATCTTATTCTATAATATTAGGCTAGGGACTACTAGTTTTGTAGATTATGCCATGGCATGGGTAACGTACGTGCCAATTTTTGTCGCGTTTGCATGATCGATAGCCGAGATCATACTTAGCCCCCCCCCCCCCCCCATTCATTCTCCTAATTAGGCTAAAGATATTTGTTCGACCCAATTAACCCATTCAAATTTTATATTGTTGATTGACAAAAGTACATGAATATAATCGAAAATCTAACACTGATTCTAGAAATGGTAACTACTGAACTTCATTTCCCCAAATTGGGAAGATATATCAATGAATTTGGAACTATTTTTTGACTGGCGGAAGAATTAGGGCCATTTTACTGTTTCAGCTCTTAAAGGAGAATGAAACCCTTGAAACCAGCTGAATCCATATCAAAGAGAAAAATCAAAGAAACATATTGTTGAAAGTTTGAGGAAGATTGAATGAATAATAAGAAAGTTATGAGCATTTGAATATTGAGATCACTAATGCCATGTAGATCCTCCCATTGCCAATTGGCAATGCGACCAAGATCTGTGATGTCACACACGTACAACTCCCTCATTACTTAAGTACTTATTTCACTTATATTCTCACTTTTATAGAGTCTATCACAAGGTGAGGTGTTCTCTTTATGAGAGGACAAGTACAGAGGTTTCACAACATTATGTCATTGATGAATCGTTTGTCATATGATTAGAATGAGCAAAAAGAGATGTTTTGGGGTATATTTTCAGTGTCCGAAAGGGGAGAGTTGTTCATCTGTGACATCATAGATCTTGGTCGCATTGCCAATGGGAGGATCTCCATAGCATTAGTGATCTCGACATTCAAATGCTCATAACCCTTCTACTGCTAGTCCTATTTTACTCAAACTTTTGTTGATCTTATTCTTTGATTTTTCTGATTTCACAAAAGCTAACTTGCTCCAAGAGTTTCATTCTCCTTTAAATTTGATTCTATCATAATCATCTTCATAAATTGCGATTTATTATTAAAATGAGCTGGCTACAATACTCTTCTCTGGTCAGATATGGAATGTCAGATATATATCCTATCCAACAGTAGTAGGCATTCGACCCTCTAATTTCACGTTTATTTTTTTATGAATTTTTCAGAAGTGCCATTTTAACACACAAGTCTATGGATATGGGGAATGTTTTACGCGCGTGACACCTTATGATAAATTTTTTCTTGGACAAATTGCTTTCCATACATTTCATGTTACCGTATGCTCAATAATACAAATCATGAAAAGAAAAAAAAAGTGGTACGTACCGACTCGGACATCGACGACACGAGCCGCGCTTATTTAGTCAACAGAAATGGAGACCTTATAAATTTCGCAGCCATAGGCACAGCTGACTTGAATCTTTTTGAGACAGAGTCTGGTGAGTTTTTTCACTATGATTTCGTGACAGATCTGGGAACCTGCAGTATATTAATATACTTTATAGATAGTAAATACTAAATAAGATGAAGAGTAAGACGTGAATCTGTGCTGTGGCTGTGTACCTACCTCGAGTCGAGGCTCGAGATCGAGCGAAGTTCGTGCAGCCTGCAGGCTCCATCCACTCCACTTCACCAGGGTTGCCAACTGGCCTTTTTTCCGGCCAGATTCCCGAAATCTGGCCGTAAAAAAAGTAGCTTGGCCGTGAAAAAAAAAAATTTCACGGCCAAAGAAATTTGGCCTTTTTCATAATCAGATAGAAAAATTGATCAGAAAATCACTTTAAATAGGTCTATGTCATAGAGATGTAGCGATTATTAGTATCCTAGGCCTACATCTCTATGGTCTATATACAAATGCAGTCAGGTCTACGGAGGCATTAACCCAGAGAGCTCCCGCCCGCGCAGCGGGCGGGAGCCCAGAAGCTTACCGTGTATTTTACCATTGTCACCGGACTAGGGTGATTTATGGTCTAAATATTTCTCCAAATGAATTGTGAAAACAGAAAGTATACAATTACCACGATTATATGGATGAAGGTCTAACGAGTGGCAGATTCCTGACATCTGGGCACAGTCTGGAACCTCAAAAAAACGAAAAGTTCTCTCCTTCTACCCCGTCTCGATCGGCCATTTTTGTCTCACCTGCATAGCAGAGTGAGACTATAGGCGCCGCTTTTCCGACGGCGGCGGCGACGGCGACGGTGGCGGCGGCGGCGGCGGCGACGGCGGCGGCGGCGGCGGCGGCGGCGTCAACACCAAATCTTAACCTGAGGTTAAGTTTTTGAAATGACAGCATAACTTAGAAAGTATATGGACCTAGTTCATGAAACTTGGTCATAAGGTTAATCAAGTATTACTGAACATCCTGCCTGAGTTTCATGTCACATGACCAAGGTCAAAGGTCATTTAGGGTCAATGAACTTAGACCATGTTGGGGGAATCAACATCAAAATCTTAACCTAAGGTTAAGTTTTTGAAATGTCATCATAACTTAGAAAATATATGGACCTAGTTCATGAAACTTATACATAAGGTTAATCAAGTATCACTGAACATCCTGCATGAGTTTCACGTCACATGACCAAGGTCAAAGGTCATTTAGGGTCAATGAACTTTGGCCGAATTGGGGGTATCTGTTGAATTACCATCATAACTTTGAAAGTTTATGGATCTGATTCATGAAACTTGGACATAATAGTAATCAAGTATTACTGAACATCCTGTGCAAGTTTCAGGTCACATGATCAAGGTCAAAGGTCATGTAAGGTCAATGAACTTTGCCAAATTGGGGTATTTGTTGAATTACAGCCATAAATTTGAAAGTGTGTTGGTCTAGTTCATAAAACTTGGACATAATAGTAATCAAGTATCACTGAACATCCTGTGCGAGTTTCAGGTCACATGATCAAGGTCAAAGGTCATTTAGGGTCAATGAACTTTGGCCAAATTGGGGTATTTGTTGAATTACAGCCATAAATTTGAAAGTGTGTTGGTCTAGTTCATAAAACGTGGAAATAAGAGTAACCAAGTATCACTGAACATCTTGTGCGAGTTATAGTAGTTTTCAAAATCAGCACTGCTGCTATATTGAATCGCGTGATGCAGGTGAGACGGCCAGAGGCATTCCACTTGTTGTTAAAAATCGTAACAAAATGGCCGATCGAGACTGGGTAGAAGGAGAGAACTTTTCGTTTTTTTGAGGTTCCAGACTGTGCCCAGATGTCAGGAATCTGCCACTCGTTAGACCTTCATCCATATAATCGTGGTAATTGTATACTTTCCGTTTTCACAATTCATTTGGAGAAATATTTAGACCATAAATCACCCTAGTCCGGTGACAATGGTAAAATACACGGTAAGCTCTCTGGGTTACGGAGGCATGTGCCACGGCGTGTACTTTGCATGGATTAAGCCCTGATCTAGCTAACTAACGTATGAAGCTATTAATAATAATACCAATAGCTTCATGGATATACAGCATGCATTCTCAAAACGCGAGATTAGTTGCGTGTTGGGGAGGGGATTCTTATTTTCATTTGGCAACCAGTCACCATCATCATATTTTCGCCATCATATATATTATATTATTAACGTTTGTTTTCTTTAAAAAAAAAAGTAATTGAATAAAGTAAAATTCAAATATTTAGTTCTTTTTCCTTTCTTTTTTCTTTTTCTTTTCTATGTCTTTTTTTCTCTCTTCTTTTTTTATTGGATATCTACTAGGATTTAAAATCGAGTAGGTGTGTCTCACAATTTAAAATCAGGGCTTTTACTAAAAATATGTGATAAAAATATGCCTACTAGTATGCGGCAAGTAGGATGGAGATCGATGACAGAGAAAGAAATGAGGAAAATCACAGCTCCAACAGGGGCGGATCCAGGTTATCTGAAGGCTGTACATGTTTGGTTAGTCATGACCATATAAAGATGTAATTGCAAAATAAACAGTGTTTGGCTATATAATGTGATTAAAAGTAATCAAAAGCAGCCCAACTTTACATATTACGTTTTCTATTTTTTTCTGTTTCTTCTTTCTCAATACTTCCTCAACTATAATTTTCTCTCTCTCTCTCTTTTTGTCGTGAGTTTGAAAATCCCCCATGAAGCTTGGCATATGATTATTGGCAAAACAAAACAAAACAAAAAAGCTCAATCTTTTAAATGCTCCTCAAATATAGCTGGTATGAACTAGATCGAAATGCATGGTGCTTTCATCGGCCATTTTCCTCGAGTCGATAGTCACCAATGTACTGACTTTGCGAACTATTCTCCGCTTCAGCACCCGTTCCGCACGGTTTACATGAGATCTAACTTTTTTTAAAGTATGCAGGCTCTATTAGGGAAGCACATAGTATCATTAATTGGGTATAGGGGTATGTCTAATTTTTCCTAATGTAGATAAAATTTGGCCGTGAAATTTAGCCGTGAAAAAAAATTGTTTGGCCGAATTTGGCCGCAAAATCTGTTGAGTTTGGCCGTAAAGACTAGCGACGATCTGGCAACCCTGCACTTCACTACCGGCCGCTACACTGGCTCACTGCAACCATCCTGCCTGTGGGGAATCTACGGGTAGGACTATGGCCATGGGGCCTGTTGCACGACGAGATGAGCGACACGTATAGGTGTGTTTTCAAGGTCATTACCAACAATAAAAACTATTTCTGAAGATAGGCCTATCCTTTTAATAATTACAGACTATCATCACAGAAGATCAATGTCTTTTGGCTCTTCATCTTTGACTCTGAGTTATCACAATTTGAAAAGTGTTGAAAAGCATGATGTATGTGTCATTAACATCAATTTTAGGGTGTTTACGACCATTTTGGAATGCGCAAATCAGCCCCTAAACATTCCGGTAGCAAAATTTCTCAAGTAACACTTGAAAATATGGGTAAATGTCTATCAAAACACAGAAATTGGTCTCCCTCCTCGATGGGACAGGAGGTGATCCGTGACCTTGAACTTGGCATCTTTTGAAAAAAAATCCAACTTTGAGGGCGCCCTACAGGAAAACTACACACACTCTTGGGTCAATTTTTTGTAATTCTGTTGAGTATATGACAGTCCATAAATGTGCATAATAATATTTGGTTCTAAGCTAATTTAGTTTTGGATTTATGAGCCTCCAAACATGCTTCTGAAATCATTAACACGGATGCTTAACGCCATTTTCAGTGACCTCATGTGCGAAATCCGGTTGACAGGTCCGCGCTACAGAATACTCTTACATGTTTAGACCAAAAAGTTCTTCCAATTTACCTAAAATGAAGACTGTAATCAATCAAACTTTGCTGCAGTAGTCAATCAAAAATAGGCAATTTTATTTAAAATAATTTCTTTGTGTGCGCATTGGTTGCTATGGGAGGCCGTATCTTAGCAACCATTTGACCTTGGGGCAAAATATTTCAGATTTTTCCGTCAGACACTTGGGGCAACATTTGGTGCGAGTTTAAAGAAAATCGAAGAGGGTCGGGTGACAAGCATTGGTTGATTTGACATGGATTGACCCATAAAGAAAAATGAAAGATAGTGTAAATTACACTAAAATTTCTGGAAAGTTTCCAACCCTACATGTAATGTACTGTATGTATGTTCAACAAAAACAGATTGAAATGGAAAGGTTCTTGATGTTGAGACTGAGAGATCCTGTATTTCCTATCCTCTTTGATCATACACGATTGTACGCTTAACCTACTTCGAGCATCAAAGTCTTTCAAAGAGGTAGAGAGAAAGAAAAATTGAAAATCCATAATTTATTTTGAAACAAAAATCTGATTTTTTTCTTAGGCCAAGACCATCTCAATTGAATCCGTTAAGTCTTCTTGATGCAAACTTTCACAATTATTTCTTCTACAGTGTATCAGATGCAAACTTTCACAATTTTTGAATTATTTGTACTCTTTGATGCAAACTTTCACAAGTATTTGTTGATGCAAAATTTGACAATCTATATTTTTTTAGGCCAAGGTCATCTCAATTTAATACATTAAGTCTTCTTATATTTAGATTTGATGCAAACTTTCACAATTATTTCTGCTATGTATTAGATGCAAACTTTCACAATTTTTTTATCATTTGTACTCTTTGATGCAAACTTTTATGAGTATTTCTTGATGCAAAATTTGACAAACTCTATTTGATGCAATTTTTCACAATTATTTCTACTATTGATGCTATATTTCACAATTATTTCTACTTTTTGATGCAGACTTTCATAATTATTTCTAATGTATTTGGTGTGAATTTCACACTTATTTCTAACCTCCGATGCAAACTTTAACAATTTCTATTTTTTGATAGAAACATTCACAATTATTTCGACTATTTAGTGCAAACTTTTACAATTTATAATATTTTATTTAAAGATAAATTCCAGTTGTGGGAACGATCTCAAAATGACTTTTTTACAGAATTTAATACAGTGCGTCCCCAAAATAACTATACACTTTTGAAATGGCTGCCAAATAAAAAATGTAGCACTTTGGGGGAAAAGACTTATAGATATGGAAAGCCAATAAATTCAAATTTCAAATGACACCAAAAAGTTGGAAAATTATTCATGCTTAAGCGAGCACTGCCCACTGAAACAAAGGTTTGAAAATTAGGGTGGGCTGGAATTTGCCTTCCAATTTATGTCAGTTTTTGAGAGGCAAATCGTTTCGAACATGTTAAGTTAAGGGCGTTGTGATAAATTAATGATCAACCGTAACCAGTTTTGGTTGCTTAAGCAAATTTCATAAATTAGAATTATTAAATTGAACTTTAATGCATGAGTGAACACAAATTACACTTTTTGGGCAGCATTTCAAGTTTATCATTTGGATCTCTTTTTGGGTAGCATTTCAACTTTATCATGTGGAACTCAGCAATGTGTTCATGGGAGTCGGGAGAATAGGGGGTGAGATACATGTAGGACTTAAGTGGGAGAAGTAGGTTGATGAAATAAGGGTCAACAAAACATTCAGCCCCGCCCCCTCCCTCTTTCCCGCCCTCCCCTCCTGTTGAGAGACTGATTGCTATTGTCATGTACGCGTGAAGTCCAGAGCAGAATGTTGATTTAATGATTAATTCTGAATTGGGGCATCAACTTTTTCCTATCAATCATTTAATCAACAATTTATCAGTAAATCAACTCATTCAATGTGCAATATGATCAAGCAAACATTCAGTTTTTTCAATAAATTATTTCCTTAATCATCCTAATCATTAGATTTCTTGGTAATCATTCAATAGAAAAACTGACCATCAGCTACCGGTCATTTTAGTGGCAGTTAAATTTTGAATAGGCTACAATCCACGAAGTGAGACAGAGAGAGGGAGAGGGGGGCTGGGAAATGGAGGTGGAGAGGGGAGGGTACATATGACTTTTAATTTGTAAAAGGACAAAAAGAAGAGGAATGCCCCAGGTACCATCACATTACTCTGACTCTCACGATCACATTTCTGAGGTCCACAAGATGAATATGCTACACTAAAATTACAATTCCTGTTCACTCATGCATTACATTTCAATTTAGTAACTCATGAAATTTGCCTAAGAAACCAAAACTTATCTCACTTATTAATTTAGCTTAGCAAGTTCCAAAGGACTAACCACTAAAACAAAACTTTAAGGCTAATTCCTGCCCATCCTAGCCGAGCTTATAGCCTCTCAGGAGGAGAGAAGCGTGGGGGGGGGGGGGTGAGATGAGAGAGGGGTGCTAAATGTTCTGTTGACCTTTATCCCATCAACGTAAGTATACTTCACCTACCTAAGTCATATTACACAATGAACACATTGTTGAGATCCACATAATAATGACAAAATGCTTCACTAAAAATTGCTATTTCAATTTAATAACGCATTAAATTTTCACAAACAACAAACTGATCACAACTGATTTTTAATTCACCAAATAACCCTGAACATTGCAAGTACCAAACAAAAAAAAACCTGAAAGAAATTGGAAGGCTAATTCCGGCCCACCCTAATTTTCATACCCTTTGTTTCAGTGGGCAGTGCTCGCTCAAGCATGAATAGTTTTCCAACTTTTTGGTGTCATTTGAAAGTTGACTTTATTGGCTTTCCATATCTATAAGTCTCTTCCCCCAAAGTGCTACTTTTTTATTTGGCAGCCATTTTAAAAGTGTTTTTTTTTTTGGGACGCACTGTATAATGATCACCAAAGTGTCTGTTTGTATTCATGAATAAAAAATATGTGCCAAAGGATTCTGGAAGAAATTTTGTAATATGCCAGTTCGTAGTTCCTTTCTGCGCATGATCAAAAGATTCTATGCATGATCAGAGGAAGGTCATTTGTACTAAAGTGACATGGTGGTTTAAAATCTAATGAGATAAGCACCAACTTTGATGTCTTGATTATGTATTCCTTTGAATTGTGGTTTTCATGTACATCAAAAAACAACAATGCGTCCACTAACGACTGGTATTTCACACTTTGCCAAGTACATTGTGCAACATGCTATGATATGCATTCAAAGTAGGAATGCAACAAATACCTTCATAAAGTGTTCATTGGTGAGCTATTCTAGTCATCTAGTCTATTCAATTTCTTCATCCTGCTATATAAGGCAAGCTTATGTAATATCTTGCTTTGAAATCTGCCTATCATAATGAAAGAAATGAAAGGTCATTTGACCAAAATTGTCCATGAGGTAACTACGAACTGGTCTATAAGCCAGTTCACGGTTAGCTCATGATCAACTTTTCTCAAATGACCTTTGTGATTGTTCATTAGGATAAGCACTATCATTTTGAAATGTAGATGTTGCGTAAGCTTTACCGTAAGAGTATTTAAATTCTAAGAACAAAAGGCATTGTATAGACCAGGTGACTAGAATAGTACACAGGGATAAAGTTTGGAAATCTGTTTTATTGTCTGCCTTTGGCACATTCGACTATTGTTTAGGCTACTGTCAAATACCAGTGATTGTGAAGGCTCTATTTATTACTCTTCAGCTTGGATGTGATAAATATTTTGAAAGGAATACATGAATAATCATCAAATCACAAATGCCTATGTCAGTGAATTTGAAAGCCACCTTCATGGTTGTCACCAATGACCTTTTTCTGCTCGTGCGCAGTTTACAACCGTGAACAGGCTTATTGCTGAGAAATAAGCAAAATAAGCGCGGATTCGGTCACTTCCGTCGGGTCTTTATTCCAGCAATAATAATACACTGTCCCACGTGTGCCTATCTGTGTTGGCGATCTTCAGTGTGATCGTTCTTTAGCTAGATATTATGAGTTCAGTTTATGTAACTGTACCAGATCTAGATCCACGATGATATATTAATACTTTACCTTGGTTTTACAGACTTTCTCACGAAATCAGTGTTTTACTGCAACTACGTTCATTTAGCTTTAATTAAACTTTCACAATTATTTCTACTTTTAAATGCAAATTTTATTTCTACTATTTGATGCATATCACAGGAAAGTCTTTGTGCCGTTGGGTTGGAAGTTAATCACCATGTCCCTTCCAGAGACGGATCAATATTCAGATGTCCAGGTTTACTTCACAGCCAAGGAATGGGCAAAGATCAGCGTTTATGAGAGAACATGTATCAAGAATGTCAAAGAAAACTATGAGATGATGATAAATCTTGGTACGTACATTCCATTATTTTAATTTGTTGAAGGATGATTCTATTCTCCTGGTATTAAACCTGCGAAGTATTTCACAGAGCAAACTTTTTTTCTTTAAAGAAAATTCTCCAAACTAATCAGACTCCAACCCCAAAAGAAATCATGAAAAAACATCAGAGGAGGTCTAGACTAAAGTTTGAACAAAATTATACAAATTGCAATATAACAAAAAATTGTTTTTAAAAGTTATTATCTCAACTTGACTGGCCTAAAAGATGGTAACTTGGAGAGACATTAAATGTAAATTAAATTTTTGATCAAAGACATTCAGGCCGCACAGACAATAGCATTTCCTCCAGTACCTTGTTTCTTTGATCAATGTTGTTCAAGCCGCTCAGAAAAAAAATCGCGTAGATAACTTGTTTCATTGATGAATTATCTGTTCAAATATGTGAACTTTTTTGTGACAATTTGTTCTGTTTGTACACACAGGATTACAGGTAAATCAGCCAAAGTTCATGCAACGTGTGCAAGTTATAAAGGAAGAGATCAAAGAGGAAAGTGATGGAGGGGAGGAGGAAATAGAGTCAAGAGGTTTGTGAATGTCGCTGGCGTAATGTCATATGTCATGATGATATCTAAAAGTATGTGTATCTGTAATGTACTGTGTCAGAAACCTGTAACTATTTCACAGAGCAGACTTTTTTTTCGAAAAAAATTCTCCAAACTAAGGGGACTCGAACCCCAAAGAAATCATGAAAAAACATCAGAGGAGGTCTAGACTAAAGTTTGAACAAAGTTGTACAAATTTCAATATAATAAAAAATTGTTTCAAAAAGTTATAATCTCAACTTGATTGGCGTAAAAGCTGGTAACTTGGAAAGACATTAAATATAATTTGAATTTTTGATCAAAGTCATTCAATCCGCACAGACATTATCATATGCTCCCATTACCTTGTTTATTTGATCTGTTTGTACACACAGGAATACCTGTGGTAAATCAACCAAAGTTCATGCAACGTGTGCAAGTTATAAAGAAAGAGATCAAAGAGGAATTTGATGGAGGGGAGGAGGAAATAAAGTCAAGAGGTTTGTGAATGTCGCTGGCATAATGTCATATTTCATGATGGCTTCTTAAATTATGTGTATCTGTAATGTATTGTGTCAGAAACCTGCATCTATTTCCCAGAGCAAACATTTTTTTCGAAGAAAATTCTCCAAATCAAGGGGACTCCAACCAAAAAAGAAATCATGAAAAAACATCAGAGGAGGTCTAGACTAAGATTTGAACAAAATGGTACAAATTTCATTATAAAAAATATTTTTAACGTTAAAAGTTATAATCTTAACTTGACTGGCATACATGTGATGTATAAGCTGGTAACTTGGAAAGACGCTAGATGTAAGTTGAATTTTTGATCAAACTCTTTCAGGCTGCACAGACAATATCATATGCTCCCATTACCTTGTTTATTTGATCTGTTTGTACACACAGGAATACCTGTGGTAAATCAACCAAAGTTCATGCAACGTGTGCAAGTTATAAAGGAAGAGATCAAAGAGGAAAGTGATGGAGGGGAGGAGGAAAGAAAGTCAAGAGGTTTGTGAATGTCGTTGGCATAATGTCATATTTCATGATGGCTTCTAAATGTATGTGTATCAGTAATGTATTGTGTTATAAACCTGCAACTATTTCACAGAGCAAACTCTTTTCAAAGAAAATTCTCCAAACTAAGGGGACTCCAACCCCAAAGAAATCAGGAAAAAACATCAGAGGAGGTCTAGACTAAAGTTTGAACAAAATTGTACAAATTGCAATATAACAAAAAATTGTTTTTAAAAGTTATTATCTCAACTTGACTGGCCTGAAAGATGGTAACTTGGAGAGACACTAATTGTAAATTGAATTTTTGATCAAAGTCATTCAGGCCGCACAGACAATATCATTTCCTCCAGTACCTTGTTTATTTCATCAACGTTGTTCAAGCCGCTCAGAAAAAAAATTGCGGAGAAAACTTGTTTCATTGATTAATCATCTGTTCAAATTTGTGAATTTTTTTGGTGACAATTTGTTCTGTTTGTACACATAGGATTACAAGTAAATCAACCAAAGTTCATGCAACGTGTGCAAGTTATAAAGAAAGAGATGCAAGAGGAAAGTGATGGAGGGAAGGAAGAAAGAAAGTCAAGAGGTTTGTGGATGTAGCTGGCGTAATGCCATATTTCATGATGACTTCTAAAAGTTTGTGTATCAGTAATGAATTACGCCAGAAATATTTCAAAGATGTCCTAAATCATGACAAAGTATGAAAGGCATTAACCCTTTCTACAATGCGTCCCACAAAACATGAAACCGAGATTTAGCGATGATTTATCATAACTTAATCATAAATATAATAGACAAATGACCTACCAATGTAAAGCTTAGAATGTCCTCTTTGTTCTGAAATTACTTAGATTATTCCTCATTCACGCATGAGTGAGCAAAAACAATTTGAAGAAAGGATACCAAAAACTCATTTGGTGGGGGGTATCTGAATTTAGATTATTCCTCTGTCTGGCCAGTGAGGTCATGAACTTGGAAGGGGTATCAGAACCTGACTGCTAATGTGGCGTTACACTGATTTACTCAGTGAGCCAGTACTGCCAGCAAACGCCAACGCCGAGCCCCAGGCGGCGGAAATTAACCTGGCAAACTCGGGTAACCTGAGAAGGGTAGTGGGACCCTGATGTCCAAGGAAATGCCATCTAAAGGCGGAGGAATCATAATTGATCAACGACATCCACAACTCACCAACATGCAACTGTGGCCAGCATGGTGAGTCAAGGCCACACACCCTCAAGACTATGGCAGCACAAAGAAAGAAACGGCCCTCAGTCCCCAGCAGCTCTGGATTGCCCAGCTACGGGAGCGGTTGTGGCAAGAAAGGAGCAGAGGGTGCTAAGAATCTCTGGGCTAGGACAGGCTCCTTAAAGGATGTGACCATCTGTACATATAATGTACGTTCCCTTTTAGGAGAGGATAGGCTATGTGAGCTGGAAAAAGAACTAGGCAACATCACATGGGACATAGTCGGATTGTGTGAGGTTAGACGCCGCGGGGAACATCTACAACATCTAAAAAGTGGACATCTGCTGTACACAAGGGGAAAGGAGGAAAGTAGCATAGGAGGGGTAGGTTTCCTTATTCACAAGGCGATAGCATCCAATGTCATTAGCTACAAGAGCACTTCAGACAGAGTATCCCAGATCATCCTAAAAATCTCCAAGAAACAAACCATGAAAATCATTCAAGTATACCTTCCAACATCTAGCCATACTGATGAAGAGGTTGATATGGTCTATGAGGAAATTGCTAAACTACTTGATGAGGACAAAGCAAACATTACTATAGTTATGGGAGATTTCAGTGCTAAAGTTGGTAAAATGGAAGATAATAGCGAGGTGATGCTAGGAAAATTTGGAATAGGCACTAGGAATGATAGGGGAGATCGTCTACTGGAATTTGCTTTAAGCAGAGGTCTTAAGGTAATGAACTCTTTCTTCAAGAAAAAGGAACATCGAAAATGGACATGGCAAAGCCCAAATGGCACCACTAGGAACGAAATAGATCTCATTCTAACAAACAGACCGGACATCGTAAAAGACGTTTCCGTGCTAAACCGCTTCAATACTGGAAGTGACCACAGGCTTGTGAGAGCAAAAATACATGTTAATTTCAAGCTAGAAAGATGTAAACTAATAAGGAAGAAGAACGCCAGCCTAAATGTGGACAAACTTAAACAATGTAAGAACGAGTTTCAACTACAGCTAAGGAACAGATTCCAAGTGCTTTAAGATGAAGTAAACCAGGAAGATGTAAATGATATCTATGATAAATTCTCTCACACTGTCCAAAATTGTGCTCTTGAGATGGCAGGGAAAAGGGAAAATCATCAGACACTTGAACTGATGAGAAAAAGGAGACAAATGAAGGTATCAACACAGAAGGATAGCATAGAATATACGGAATTGTGCAAAACCATTAGAAAACGCATGAAAAGTGAAATTCGCAGCTTCAACATAAAAAAGTCCAAGAGACCATAAAAAATAATAGCAGCTACAAAGCCACCAAACGTAAACTCTCCAGTGGGAAATCACAACTGATAGCTATTAAAGGGGAGGATGGAAGTGTTATTCATGACAGAGACCAGATAATTAATCATGTGAAGGATTTCTATCAACACCTGTACTCCAGCAAGGTCCACGTTGACACACCAATCATTGCTCAAGATACAGATGAGGACATACCACCGGTAGGAGTAGACGAGGTTGCTAAAGCCCTGCAAGCAATGAAGCGTGGTAAAGCACCAGGTAGTGATGAGGTGCTGGTGGATGTCCTTAAAGATGGAGGTGATGTCATCCTGGAACAGCTGGCCAAGCTGTTTACACTCTGTTTAGTAAAAACACAAACACCAGACAGCTGGAACAATGCAATCATAAATTAGCTTACTTTCAAATACCTACAAATTATTTACAAAAGTCCTAACAAACAGAATCACTGGAACCCTAGATTTTAA
The DNA here is from genome assembly GCF_037042905.1 of Lytechinus pictus. Taxonomy (NCBI): domain Eukaryota; kingdom Metazoa; phylum Echinodermata; class Echinoidea; order Temnopleuroida; family Toxopneustidae; genus Lytechinus; species Lytechinus pictus. Next base: position 19,297,495 of record NC_087250.1, on the reverse strand, counting down.
CCAACCGAGGGAACAAGCTGGATTCAGAAGTGGCTTCTCTACTACAGACCATCTTCACACACTTAACCAACTATTGGAGAAGACTTGCGAATACAGACAACCCCTGTGCGTGGCATTTGTAGACTTCGCACAAGCTTTTGACTGTAGAATTTCAGGCAGTAATAACAGCCTTACAGGTACAAGGTGTGCACCATAATTACATCAAACTCATTCAGGAAATGTATAGCCAAGCAACTGCAACCATTCACCTGCACAAAGACAGTGATGAATTCCCCATTAACAGAGGAGTGCGACAGGGAGATACCATTTCACCCAAACTGTTCAACGCTGCACTGGAGGAAATAATACGTAAATTAGACTGGGAAAGTACGGGGCTAAACATTGAAGGTGAGTGTCTCCACCACCTGAGATTTGCCGATGATATCATTCTAATCACTGATGATGGCCACAAGCTAGAAAACACTGAAAGTAACAAAGTAGGTCTGAAGATCAACATGAAAAAGACAAAAGTAATGTTCAACAAATTTGCTAAGGAGGAAAGAATCCTAATGGATAATTCTGAAATCGTGAAAGTAGATCATTATATCTACCTTGGGCAACACGTCAGAATGGATCATGAACAACTGGATGAAGTTAAAAGGTGGACAAGAGCTGGATGGATCGCTTTTGGGAATTTCAATGACATTATGAAGAGCAATATGCCAATTTGACTTAAGAGAAAAGTATTTAATCAATGCGTTATAATGGCAATGACCTATGGTTCTGAAACCTGGTCTGTAACAAAGAAAATGGAACAGAAATTAAAAACCACTCAACACAGTATGGAACGTATAATGCTACGGATATCAAAACGTGACAGGAAAACCATACAATGGATTAGGAGCCAGACTAGAGTAATAGACATAATCAAAGCAATCAAATCAACGAAATGGAGATGGGCTGGCCACCTTGCAAGATCACATGATAATAGGTGGACCAAACGCATCACAGATTGGAGACCATGGCTAGGATCACGAAATCGGGTAGACAAAAATTGAGATGGAGTGACGAGCTCACAAAATTCATTGGCATAAATTGGATTGCTTCAGCACAAGACAAGCACCTTTGGCACCAACTTGAGGAGGCCTTCGCCTTGCAGTGGGCTGAACATGGCTGATATGATGATGATCTGAATTTCAAAGAGAAAATTGCATGCCTAAAAGTTCAATATCTGCTCTTTTATTTGATACCTTAATCACAGAAAATGGTCAAGAAGTAAAAAAGTTATGTTCTCTCGAAACAATGCTTGTACATGTATTTCCATAATTTCATTAAATAAACATGTTTTCACCAGTTTCCCGCAGAAGCTGTCGCATGGTTAACAAAAGACTTAATGCATGGCTGATCGTCAACAAAGCAGAGTGTCGAGTGAGTTTGAAAGCTAGCCTGTAAATCTGCTTCATTTTATGAAATTATTGAAATTCAAGCCTTATTTCAAATGACCAGGGGTGGTATTCTGAAAACGTTCTTATCTTTGTTCTTATCTTTTATCTTATCTCATTGAGATAAGAAGACGCTAAAATCATTGCAAATCAGTATTCTGAAAATCTTCTTAACGCGTTCTTATCTTTGTAAGGACTGCCTCCTTCTCATCTTCAACACGCCCATTTTTAGGATATTACCAATCAAAATGCGCTTTATATTGGCAGTTTAACCAATAGAAGCGTCCATTATGTCAAGAGAATATCATGAGCGCTGCGCGTACCCTGTTTCTGGCGCATTGCGCGAAATAGGCAATTTATACACAATGACTGATTATTATTTCGAGACACGTGCATACAATAAAGAAAGTAAAGAAAAAAGTAAATAAAGCAGGTACGAATAAAGAATAAAATATGAATAAAAGAAAGTAAGTAGGTAAGTAAGAAGACAGAAAAGTGTCAGAATGAAGCAGAAAAAAAAAAAAAATGAAAGGAACAAAGCAGAAAATAATGAAAGAAATAAAGAGTAAACGAAAGTAAGCAAGCAAAAAAAAAACAACTTAGAAATAAAAAAATAAAGAAAGAAAAAAGAATGAATACAAGAAGGAAAAAGAAATAGAACGATTATCAATGATAAAGTGAGGAAGAAAAAATAAAGAAAGAAATGAAAGAACCTTAAAGGAAAAAAAGTAAAAGGACAAAATAAAAAGATTAAGAAAGGATAAAATGAAGTAATAAAGAACCGGAAAAGAAAAAAGTTATAAAAAAACAAATGAAAGACAGTAAGAAAGAAAGAGAAAAAGAAGGAATAAAAAATGTAAAAATTGAAGGAAAAGAGAAAAAAAGGAAAAAGAAACCAAGAAATAAAGATTAGAGAGAAAAAAAAAGGAAAATTAAAACAAAAAATAAAGACTACAGAAAGATAAAAGGAAAGAAAGGTAAATTCAAAGAAAGAAAAGGAACGAAAGGGAAAAATAAAAAGTCAGGAAAAGTGAAGAATGAATTAAAAAAAAAAAAATAGTAATGGAAAGAATAAAGAAAAAGATTTTTTTAAATTAATAGAAGAAAGACACAAAGAGGAAAGTAAAGAAAGAGAGTAAATAAAGAACAAACAAAAAAAGAATGAGCGAAATAAAGAATAAAATAGAAGAAAGAAAGTAAATAAGACACAAGAGTGTCAGGAAGCAGAAATAAACAAAATGAAAGAAAGAACAAACGAACGAACGAAAACAGGAAAAGGAATCCAAAAATAAAAAGAAAAAAAAGAAAAGAAAGAAAAAAAATAATTAAGGGATAGAAGAAAGTAAGAAAAAGGGGAAAAAAGGAAAAGCATATATAAAGACAAAAGAAAAAAATAAGAAAGAAATAAAAAGATAACAAAAAAGTGAAGGTAGAAAGAAAAATGAAAACAAAAAGAAAAGGAAAGGATGAGAGAAAAGGGCAAAGAAAAAAAAGCACAAAGGGAAAATAAAAAAGGAAGAGAGATGAAGAATAAATGAAACAAAGCAAAAGAAATTAAAAAATTCAAAAAGAATAAAACAAAAGATATAAATGAAGAATGAAAGAAAGGAAGAATGACAGACACATAGAAAGGAAGAAAGACAGACAAATAGAAAGGAAGAAAAAGAGAAAATAAATAAAGAAAAAAGGGATAGAAAAAAGAGACGGGCAAAATAAAGGGTGAATGAAAGAAAGGGTGGGAGGAATACTTGTGGGTACTTCTTACTACTAGTGACCATCGAGTTTGAGCAAGAAAGAACGCGGACATCGTGAGATGTGATAACCCTCTAGCTATCTTAAATATTATCATAAATATCGTGAAAGATAAGAAAGAGAAATGATAAGAACGTTTTCAGAATACCACTTATCTTCATTTTGTTCTTATCTTTTTAGCGCGCTTTTGTATTATATGCGCGAGTAATACATTTACGCGCTCAGCATAGGATGTTTAGCAAGATAAGAACAAAAGATAAGAACGTTTTCAGAATACCAATTTGAGATCGTGACGTAGATAAGAACAAACTTAAGATAAGAACGTTTTCAGAATACCGCCCCAGAACTTTGTCATTTCTTGACCAATTTCTGTAATTGAGGTATCAAATTTAAGAGCAGATATTGAACTTTTTAAAAATGTGGTTTTCGTTTTGAAACCCAGATACAGCCCGCCACGCCAAGTGACTGTTTGGTATCCCCTCTTCAAATTGTTTTTGCTCACTCATGCGTGAACAAGTAGGTCATTTGTCTATTGTATTTGTGATTGAGTTATGAGTATTATGGTATCACGCTCGGTGTCCGTCCGTTAACTTTTCCTTGTAAACGCGATAACTTCAGTTTAACTTGACCTAGGCTCATATGATTTGGTTTGTATGATACTAGCATAGATCTCAAGAAGCCTATCGATTTTGAGGTCAAAAGTTCAAAGGTCATGGTTACAGTGACCCATTTTCATCGTACCCTTCTGCAGTCCTTGTAATAGCAATAACTTAAGTTTAACTTAACCTAGACTCATATAATTTGGTGTGTATGATACTAGCATGGATCTCAGGAAGCCTATTGATTTTGAGGTCAAAAGGTCAAATGTCACAGTGACATATTTTCATTGTACCCTTCTGCAGTCCTTGTAAACGTGATAACTTTAGTTGAACTTAACCTAGGCTCATATAATTTGGTGTGTATAATACTAGCATAGATCCCAGGAAGACTATTGATTTTGAGGTCAAAAGGTCAAATTTCAAGGTCACAGTGACGTATTTTCATCGTACCCTTCTGCAGTCCTTGTAAATGCGATAACTAAAGTTGAACTTAGCCTATACTCATATAATTTGGTGTGTATGATACTAGCATGGATCCCAGGAAGCCTATTGATTTTTGAGGTCAAAGGTCAAGGTCACAGTGACGTATTTTCATCGTACCTTTCTGCAGTCCTTGTAAACGTGATAAATTTAGTTGAACTTAACCTAGGCTCATATAATTTGGTTTGTATGATACTAGCATGGATCCCAGGAAGCCTATTGATTTTTGAGGTCAAAGGTCAAGGTCACAGTGACGTATTTCATTGTACCCTTCTGCAGTCCTTGTAAACGCGATAACTTCAGTTGAACTTAACCTAGGCTTATATAATTTGGTGTGTATGATACTAGCATGGATCCCAGCAAGCCTATTGGTTTTGAGGTCAAAAGGTCAAGATCACAGTGACATGTTTTCATCTTACCCTTCTGCAGTCCTTGTTCACAAGATAACTTTAGTTGAACTTAACCTGGGCTCATATAGTTTGGTGTGTATGATACTAGCATAGATCCTAACAATTATATTGATTTTGAGGTCAGAAGGTCAAAGGTGAAGTTGCCATCTTCCACTTTGCTTGCTTGACCAATAGCTCCATTTTCCGCATTACAGACGGGCGTATTATGTGCTCGCCTTAGTGACACTCTTGTTTTTATTCAAATCAACTTCTCGTTTGCGTGGACTTGTCCTTTAATAATGATCAGGATGTTATTACTATCATATACTATGTACTACGTAAAGAAAAAAATAAACTATAAGCTGCATGTGAGATGCATGCTAGAGACTGTCAATGTGGGCAACCTGCAGGTAGCAAAAATAGTTACCTACAAGATCCTTCTTTTTTTTTTCTTTTACTGAAAAGTTCTTGAGACATCTCCCAACCTTCACTCTTCTTTTGAAAATAGGATTAGATGTCCGTCCATCAGAGCTTTTGCAGCCTCAGCAAAGTGAAAAGAAACCGATCCTAAAGGACTTGGGAAATGGTAATCTCCTTGAATCAACAGACTTTGATAAATCCATCCCATTACAAACCAATCCAACATCATCAGGTGATCAGGGTAGTCAATCAGGTGATCTCAACACCCAGTCATGTGATCAGAAGACCAAACTAACAGAGGGAGCTCAAGGAACTGACCAAACCCCCAAGCAGTCCCAGGCAACTTATTTGGATGACAAAGGACAAGTAACTGGACAGGGTGGAAATCTTGCAGGTAAAGATGATTTAAAATGAAATGGAGCTGTATGATAGGAAGGACTTTGAATACTGGATGGACTTTTTGACTGTAATTATCCTTTGCCCGCAGTGAAGTTTTGATGTACAATCCGACCTCTCTTATCTGGCCTCCCCTTATCTAGATCTCTATATTTTCTGGATGCAAAGTTGCAGAGATTTTTTGTTTTTGTTTTAATCTAGTACGTGGGGAATAGGGATTTCAATCTAAAATTTCTACGCAAATTCACTTTGATTACATGCATTTTCCAATATAGTCTATATCTGCAACATCATTACTTTTTATGAAAATATCTTGCCCAAATCACCGAAAGAATACAAGCATTTTGTTATTTCATCACGTTTTCTTTTTATTGTTTACAAAACAATGCACGTCTCGCTAACACGCCCAGGCCCACAGAAATGTCTGTCCATGCTCCTGCCTAGTCTTTCATTAGTATTAGGACAGCGCCATCTATCATGTTTGAGCATACAGTTAGTGTAACAATGGCTAAATTTGCGAAGATGATCCAATTTTTTACATTAGACTCTTACTTTCATCAAGTAATTTTCTTTCTTTCACGGTATGCTCAATGTATTCCTCTATCATTTCAGCAGGTAAATCATCCAAGAGTTTAGGCAACCACTCGATTTCATTTCCACAAAAAAAAAGCCCATTATTTGTACTGACAGCAGTGAAATACTGTCTGTAGGCCCACTACAATAGATTACGTGTAGCTACCATTTGTGAGGCAGCTGCGCGTATTTAATATTGGGTCTCCCAGATCCGGATAAATCCCTTATCCAGATTGGTGCTGGTCCCAACGTGTCCGGAAAAGAGAGGTCGGACTGTACATATATTGAGGTAAATTTAGCTAAAAAGCTTTCAATATGGTAATGTTTTAATAAGGTGTATGTAGGGGCGGAGTGGATACAGGATTTTCCAAAGGGGGGGCTTTTTCAGAAAATTTTGACAGAGAAAATGTTTTCACTACCAAATTTGACCCACCCCCCCACAAAAAAGGGTTTCACTGCCAAATTGAGGTCATTTGTTCCAGGAAAATTTTGACAAGCAAAAAAAAAGGGTTTTCACCACCAAATTAATGTAATTTTGTCCAAAGAAAAAATTGACAAGCAAAAAAATTGAAGGGTTCACACTGCATGACATATTCCACTAACAAAAATATTTTTGTGCCTCTCAAACATTAATTCCAATTAGCAATAGTGACAGTACAGAACCTTGATGTACACCTACCTTCACCTCAAACTCGTCTGGCAGCTCAGACACTGTACTTACTCTTCTTTTGGTCAATATCCTGAATATGCTCTTGAGGCCCCCATAACACTAATGTCTGGAATTTATTTTAGGCTTCCACATTACTTACCAGTTTAATCAATTCCAATATTTATAACACTAGATATATCTTTGTTTCTTTAACATTAGGTTCTGGAATTTGCAGATGCAAGTACTGTGGATCACCCTATGCTATTCCTCTTATCTTAGCAAGGCATCTCAAGTACAAACATGGTCATAATGGTGGTATTCTGGTACCAGATTTATCCCATTCACGTTTTCTGCAGATCATCAATGGAGAAATACAAAACCCTTTTGATAAACCCAAAGAGCCTTCACATGATGAAACAGGAAGTGCAAAAATAGGAAGGAAGACTAAATATGTAATATATCTTAGGAAATCGAGTGAAAAGCAAAAACAGAATTCTTACTTCTCCAGACAATGTGAGAAGGTAATTAATCATCAAGTTGGGGATGCCATAGCAGGTGAAAGAATTCATACAGGTGATCAGCGCTATGTTTGTTATTATTGTGACAAAGCATTCTATGAAGCAAGTGCTCTCAAAGCCCATGCACAAATCCATTATGAAGTGCATGTTTGCGATTATTGTGATAAGACTTTCCATTTTGCTTCCGCTCTTAAAGCACATAGATGTAAAAGAATTCCTACAGTTGAGAAACCCTATGTATGTGATCATTGTGGTAAGGCATTTATTCTACCAAGTCTTCTCCGCGCACATAAACTATATCATACTAGTGGTAAGGCCTTTGTTTGTGATTATTGTAATAAGGCCTTATGTACTTCCTCTTCTCTCGAAGCACATAAACGGATCCATACAGGTGAGAAGCCCTATGTATGTGATCAGTGTGGTAAGGCATTTAATGGGAAGGGTAATCTCGCAAGACATAAACGAATCCATACAGGTGAGAAACCCTATGTATGTGATCGATGTGGTAGGGCATTTAGTGAAGAAACTACTTTCAGTAGACATAAACAAGGTCATGCAAATGAGAAGCGCTTTGTATGTGTTCACTGCGGTAAGGCATTTAATCAAATGCTAAATCTTAGTATACATGAACGAAACCATACAGGTGAGAAAAATTATCTCTGTGATCAATGTGGTAAGGCATTTTATAGAGCTGATCATCTCAAAGCACATAAAAGAATTCATGATTCTGACAAACCCTATGTATGTATTTATTGTGGTAAGTCATTTAATTATGCGTGTAATCTAAAAATTCATAAACGAATCCATACCGGTGAAAAGCCCTATGAATGTCATTTTTGTGATGAGGCATTTCGTCACTGTAGCTCTCTCAAAGGCCACATTACAAGTAAGCACAAGTGAGAAGCCCATTGCATGTGCGGTGAAGCTTTTTTTTCATCTTGGAAGCAATCTCAAAAGTCGTATGCAATTTCATACAGTTGAGAAGCCCTAACAGTAACAATATGGCAGGGCATTTTGTCATCAGTAAAAACATGAACAAATCCATTCAGTGAAGAAACCCAATGGTCCAAATTCACAAAGGTAGTTTTGAAAACCATCGGTTGAACCCACTGTTTTCATATTAGTAGAGCGGATTAGCCGAACAATTGTGCAAATTTTGACTAAAGCATGAAACTTTCACAAGTATTAGTATATGCCGTAAGATTTATTTTAAAGATGGGAGGTAAATTTATAAATGCCATTTTCGGCCGTTGCCATGGCAACGGATTAATTTCTCCAAAATAACATCCATTCCCATGTAAATGGTAAATAAACATGATATAGATGACCAAAATGATAATTTTCAGGCTCCCAATTGAATGCATATGAAATTTAGAAATATTCAAGATCATCAAGATAGTTCCAATTGGTCCGTTACCATGGCAACGGCTTGTTTTTCCCCAAAAAAGTAACAAATTTGATTAAAAAAAACGTTGTAGAATATGATTTATCTTTAATTTCCCCTAACTTTACAGTGCTTATCGAAGATATTTTGGTTGCTAAATGTGTAAATTACATCTCAAGCCATTGCCATGGCAACCAAATAACATCTAATTTACAAAAATAACATGTTTGACAAGACATTGGACAGGTGGAAAATACAAGTGGAATTAACTTAATCTGTATGCTTAAGATTTGACCCCCTCATTTGAACAAAAAATACAGGAAGTGTTCTGCAGGAGTTCTTTATAAAGATAAAAATTAATGTTGCCTTGGTAAAGCTTGAATTAAATTTAAAAATAAACAATTTTGCAAAGGACCCGTTGCCATGGCAACATCTTATTTCCCTCTAGAAAGGTAAAAATATTGATAAAAATGTAAAATACATGTACAGTAAGATCATCATTCCATTTTCCCTAATTTCAAGGTACTAATCGAGATATGTTTGTGACTAAATTTTATAAATATAACATCTTAAGCCATTGCCATGGCAACCAAATAACATCAATTTTTTTTAAGAAGTGGATGATAAGGTTAAAAACAGGTGAAAGATACAATGAATATTAACTTAATGTGCATTCGTAAGGTCTGACCTACTCAATTAATTTAGGGGACAATAATACAGTCAGTGTTCTGCATGAACTAAATTAGAATGATAAACATTGATGTTGCCTTGGTAATACTTGAATTCAACAATAAATATCAATATTCAAAATGGCCTGTTGCCATAGCAACAGATCATTTAGTATCAGTTTTGATTAAAAAAGGGACTGTAGAATCTGATTTTTCTTGCATTTCCCCTAATCTTTGTGTGCTAAACATCGATATGTTTGATGCAAAATGTATAAATAACATCTGAAGCTATTGCCATGGCAACCAGATAATATCTAATACTAAAAAATAATGATTTGGATGACAAGATTTTGGACAGGTGGAAAATACAAATACAAATAACTCAATATACGAAAGGTTTGGCCGGTCATTTAATTTCGAACAAAAATTTCAGTAAGAGTTCTGTATGAGTTCATCAGAATAATAAAATTATGTTGCCTTGGTAATACTTGAATTTAATGATAAATATTAGTGTTTCAAATGTCCCATTGCCATGGCAACAGCTCATTCCCCCCAGAAAAGTATCATGTTTGATAAACAAAAAAATTGTAAAATCTGATTTTTATTTCATTTGCCCCAATTTTAGTGAGCTAAGCATATATATGCTTGCTGTTAATAAATAAATAACATCTTCAGCCATTGTCATGGCAACCAATTAAGATATAATTTTTAAAACAAACTAACACAGTTGTTGGATCGTTGACGAAAAGGAACGATTACAGGTGGCAAATTCCGCTTGGGATTGTATAAGTATACAACGGTCAACTGAGCTGGCCTCCGAAGAACCGATGTAACTGTGTTTTATTCAATCTATGGAGTTAAAAGAAAAAGAGGGAAAAACATCCTCAGTTTCAAGACCATAAATGTATCACTGAATGTTACGTGGTTTACATAACTTCCTAAATTGTCATGAACCAAATGCATATTTGACTTTACAGTCTGAATCAAATTGTTTATAAAAGATCTGAAGTCTTTGCTTTTACTTTCATGATGTCATGTTTGCATTAATTACTTGACAAATAAATTGAATATTGCTGGTAAAAATAATCCTCTATATCTGAACAGGTGTCTTCCTTGTTTAACTTGTTTCAGTTAGAGTTTTAGTTAAATTTCTCAATCTGAGAACTCCAAATATCCTACTTGTGACATCATGAGTAAACAAACACCTCAAATATAACAATGCTTAACATTGAATCTCAAATGCCTACCGTAAACATGAGCCAACTGGCATCAATTATTCATAGTCAAAAATGACTGAAGCAATTACAAAAATGATGCATATTTGTTGCATTCAAAATCTGCCAAAGACAAATCTAAACGTCTGAAAGAAGACTAATATTTGCATTTTCTTATCTGTGCAGTTTGCACTTATAAAAACACAACATTCTAATGCTTGGTGCATAATTTATCCTTTTTCTGACATAATTCTGTTTTTCCTAAATTTGGAAATCCTTTACATTCACAAAACCTTACTTTTGGTTTTAACAATATCTATTATTAAAAAATCAACTAATTCAAAAAGTGTATTTCTCACAAATTCTGAACCTAGATATTGAGCAAGAACACACGTGTTATCTTCAATATTAATATCGACTCTTGCTTTTAAACTGTAATCTCACTATTTTTACGAAGCATGGGAATTTTGTTTGTTATTCTCATGCATACTCTTCATCTAACACAATGCCTGAAAATGTTCATCTCATTTTCTGTTTAAAAACAAATTACTTCTTGGGCTTATGTCTGTTTATAATTTACAGACTAGTTTAAAACAAATACATTATCTTGCTTCTGTTTATCATTTTACATGTATCATAACCTTTAGTTTATAAACTAAATGTGCAGATTCAGAATAGAAAGTGTATCTTATAACTTTTTGACTTTCAATCTTTTTTTGTCTTTTGCCATTACCGCACTAAAAGAAAATACAAGCATTGAACCTAGCCGCTTGCAATGGGCGCTTTATACATGCGTAAAACTTTCACTTGACTCATACACTTTCCGTTCCAAATTTTCACATTTGTACATTACATAAATGGATCTTGTTTAACTCATACTTTACTCACTTTCTTGGCGGAAAGTACCAATAACTCGAAAAGTCAGAAATGAAACCTCACGGTCTCATTTTCCTAAAAAAACTACAGCGAAACAGCTCCAAACATGCTCGCTGCACATGTAGATAACTGCCTAATTTTAACAGGCCAATTTTGCAGTCAACATAAATTTCTAAGGTGTCTTCAAATTATGCCTTCTGAACTAAACCAAAATAAATACATATGAAAAAATACTTGTTCAACGAAACAGTTGTAATGATAATGGACAGGTGGAATGTAAAGTAAAGATTTACTTAATCTACATAAGGTTTGACTTTGACCAGTCATTAAGTTTTGAACAAAAAATACAGTAAGTGTTCCGCATGAGTTCATTAGCATGATAAAAACTGATGTTGCCTTGGTAATGCTTGAATTTATTGATATCAATGTTTACAAATGTGTGTTCTGTTCCCATGGCAACGGGTCATTTTATTCCCCCTAAAATACCATCTTTGATAAAAGATACCTTGTAGAATCTTGTTTTTCATTCAATTCTACTAAGTTTAGGGTGCCAAACATACACGTACATCTCTGTTGGTTAATGTATAAATAACATCTTAAGGCATTACCATGGCAATAAAATAACATATAATTTACCCAAAAAATAACATGGCTGACAAGATAATGGACAGGTGGAAAATACAATAAAATTAACTTAATATGCTTGAATTTATTGATATCAATGTTTACAAATGTGTGTTCTGTTCCCATGGCAACGGGTCATTTTATTCCCCCTAAAATACCATCTTTGATAAAAAATACCTTGTAGAATCTTATTTTTCATTCAATTCTACTAAATTTAGGGTGCCAAACATACACGTACGTCTCTGTTGTTTAATGTATAAATAACATCTTAAGGCATTACCATGGCAATAAAATAACATTTAATTAACCAAAAAATAACATGGCTGACAAGATAATGGACAGGTGGAAAATACAATAAAATTAACTTAATATGCGTAAGGTTTGACCTACTCTTTTAATTTTAAAATCACATTAAGTGTTATGCATGATTTCTTACGATATGTTGATTTGGTAATGCTTGAACATAATGATAAATATCAATGTTGCCAATGGTCCCTTAAAAGTAAAAATTTTGATAAAATAATATGTTTATTTTATTTCCTTGTCCCTTATTTGAGGATGCTGAACATAAATATGCTAAATGATAAGCACCATCTTATTACGTTATACATGGCATCGAAATAAGACCTACAAAAATCTTATCAGACTTTTTTGGGCTCAAATAAATTCCCGAAACTCTAATTTCGAGGCTGGTCAATTTCGTTCAAAGTATTCGCAGGCTGCCACTTTGAAGAAAGCGTCTTGGTGTGATTTGTGCTTTAAGGCCGTTCATCATATCAATATATAAGGGGATAATAGGCGTTGATAAATCAAAATCAAAAGTCTATCTGAGGAGTTGACATGGTCTTGAGCTCCTAATCAATGTAAATACAGTAAATCAACTTTTACATGGAAATCATTAAAATTTTGCTTTGTCTGACTGTTTTAGCATAATACTTGGCTCGAAATTTGATGACAAAGAATTATCAAGTATCATCTGCTAGTACGCATTTTAATTTCTGCATATATCAGAAAATTGTTACTTTTTGAAAATTCCCATCATTTCTTGAAAATTGCCGAAAATTCCAAAAATTCCCACCAAATTCCCGTTTATTCCCATGAAAAGATTCCATCAAGAAAATTCCCGGAAATTCTGCAACCCTACTCCCCCCAAAAAAAATCATTACCAAGAAAAAAATAAAGAGAACCTGAAAGAGAGATGGATAAAATATGATTATTTTACGAATACTATACCCAAAATCTTTTACAAAATTTTATTTTTGTAAAAAAAATGAAAAATTTCGAAAGTTTTACTCTTTCGCTGGGCTAGCTGACAACTTTTAAAAATTAATTTTACTCAATACATCATATCTGGACCCCTCAAAATTACATCACAGATTTTGACGAAGAAGATTTTGAAATACTGTGATAATTTTTAAATTAACATAATTATGAATCTAATCAACATGAAGTATAATCTATTCACTGCTAATTTTACATGATAAGTAGACTTATTAAAATATTTAAATTTTTAAAAATACCCTTACTGGTTGAAAGGTTGAAAAGAAAAATTAAGTACTCCAGGGTAACAGGAAAATCCAAGATGGTGCCCTCACTGGCTGCCGTAGGCTAAAAATCCACAACTCATCCATTACTTGATAAAATGGCTTTAATTTGTTTTTTATTCATTGGTTATTAAGGATCAATAGTACATAGGGCCAAGTTACAGGGACAGCCAGTGGTCTGGAATGTCCAAAAACATAAGTTGGCTTCAAAAAATTGAATCTAAAATGGTTGCTGATACCTAAAGCGGACGTAGCTCATTTCATATTGGCCTAGGGGAAGTGATTTTGACTTTAAATCATTGGTTTCAAGAGTCTAATAATATTAGGACAAGTTACAACGACAGTCAAGTATGTCCGAAAATCCAATATGGCTTCCGAAAATAATTATAAAATGGCTGCTGATACTTAAAAGTGGAATAGCTCATTTTATATTCACATGTGAGATATGATTTTGGTGTCTAAACTATGATTTCAAAGGCGAATAATACATAAGGACAAGCTACACGGACAGTCGGTGGTCTTGTATGTCCAAAATTCCAAGATGGCTTCCAAAAAAGATATAAAACAATGTCTAATGTTGCTTACAAATAAACATAGTTTGTTCAATATCTGTCTGGGGAATATGATTTTGGTGTCTAAACCATATTTTAAAGGGTCAAGTAATGCATTAGGACAAGTTACAAGGACAGTCGGTGGTTTGGTATGTTAAAAAACGCAAGATGGCTTACAAAATGGGGTCTAAAATTGACTGTTGTTACTTAAAAATTGGCAGAGCTCATTCTATATCCGCCTGTGAGATGTGATTCTGGTGTCTAAACCATATTTTCAAGAGTCAAATAATAAATTAGGACATAGTTTGTTCAATATCTGTCTGGGGAATATGATTTTGATGTCTAAACCATAATCATAAAACCACGGTTTAATGCATTAGAACAAGTTACGAGGACAGTCAGTGGACTGGTATGTTAACAAATCCAAGATGGCCTCCAAAATGGGGTCTAAATTGACTGTTGGTACTTCAATATGGACATAATATAGTTCATTAATAATATAATATGGGGATATGATTTTGATGTCTACACTAGTATTTAAAGGGTCAAGTAATACTGTACATTTGGTCAAGGTGAAAGGACAGTCGGGTGTCATTATTGTGTCAAAAAATTCAAAGATGGCTTGAAAAATGGGGGTTATAATGTTACTAAAAAATGGACATAGTACATCAAAAATACACCTGGTGATATTATTTTGGTGTCTACACTAGGGTTTCAAGGATCAAATTATACTTTGGGACTGGTTACAATTGTCCATTTTGCCTGAAAATCCAAGATGGCTTCCATAAATGGGTTCTAAAATGACAACTGTTACTTTGAAGTGGATGTAATATCCACTTGTGAGAAATAATTTTGGTGCCTACATTCAAAATGCAAGCAGGTAAGAGTTGGCAACAGCACCCATTGATGTAATTTTAGAATCTACCTTGGATTTTGGACAAAATTGATAACTAACCATCCTTGTTACTTGTCCTAATGTAATAGTGGACCCTTCATACCACAGTGTAGACACCAAAAATGTTTCTCACATGTTGATGTTGTATGAACTCAGATAATTTCTGAGTGATATAAGTCATTTTAGATGCCATTTTGAAAATCCTCTTGGATTTTTAGGAAAAAATGGACAACTGGATATCATTGTAACCAGTCTAAACATATTTTTTAAACCTTGAAACCAAAGTGTGAACACCAAAAAAAAAATTTCTTGGTGGATTTTAAATGAACTATGTCAAATTTTAAGTAACAGACTCCGATTAGACTCCAATCGTCGGAAGCCATCTTGGATGTTTAGACACACTAGATTACGGACTGTCCTTGTAACTTGTTCAAATGTACATGATGTATTTACTGACATATATTACACGAAATATGTCAATTTGTTAGTAACAGGAGCTATTCCATTTTTGGAAGCCACCTTGGATTTTTGGACAAACTTGACCACTGACTGTCCTTGTTACTTGTCCTAATGTATTATTTGACCCATTTAACCATGACATAAACATATTCCAGGATATCAAACAAACTACTTTTTTAATGCAGCAACAGCAATTTTAGACTCCATTTTTGGAAGCCATCTTGGATTTTTTTATATAATGGACAACTGACTGTCCATTCAACTTGTGATAGTGTATTATTTGACCATTGAAACCATGGTCTAGACACCAAAATCATATATCTCAGATTGATAGGAAATGACCTATATGTCCATTTATATATCAACAGCCATTTCAAACTCCATTTTTGGAAGCCGTCTTAGGGTTTTGGACACGTCAGACCACTGGCTGTCCTTGTAACTAGTCCCAATGTACTACTTCACCCTTAAAACATAGAAACCAAATTAAGCCACTGAAATTAGATGTTATTTGGTTGTCATGGCAATGGCTGAAGTTATTTGTACATCAACAGCAAACATATCTATGCTTTGCATCCTAAAATTAGGGGAAATTTATGACAAAATGCAGATTTTAAACTGTTTTTCGATCAAATTTGGTGCTTTTCTTGGAAAAAAAGAGTTGTTGCCATGGCAACGGCCCATTTGCCACATTGATATTTATCATTAACTTCAAGCATTACCAAGGCAACCTCAAATTTCATCATTCTAATGAACTAATGCGAAACATTGTAATCTTTGTTCAAAATTAAATGACTGGGTCAAACCTTGAGTTAATTGTTATAAATTGCAGTTTCCACCTGTCCATTATCATGTCAACCATGTTAAATTTTTTTTCAAATTAGATGTTACTTGGTTGCCATGACAATGGATTTATATGTTATTTGCATGTTAACAGCAAACATATCTATTCTTACCCTAAAGTTAAGGGAAATGAAAGAAAAATCAGATTATACAGTCCTTTTTAAAAATCAAAACTGCTACTGTTCTTGGGTAAATGATCCGTTGCTATGACAACAGGCCATTTGGAACATTGATATTTATCGTTGAATTCAAGTATTACCAAGGCAACATCAATGTTTATTATCTTAATTAGTTCATGCAGAACACTGACTGTATTATTTTCCCCTAAATTAGTTGAGTAGGTCAGACCTTACGAATGCACATTAAGTTAATATTCATTGTATCTTTCACCTGTTTTTAACCTTATCATCCACTTTAAAAAAAAATTAGATGTTATTTGGTTGCCATGGCAATGGCTTAAGATGTTATATTTATAAATTTAGTCACAAACATATCTCGATTAGTACCTTGAAATTGGGGAAAATGGAATGATGATCATACCGTACATGTATTCTACATTTTTATCAATATTTTTACCTTTCTAGAGGAAAATAAGCTGTTGCCATGGCAACGGGCCCTTTGTAAAATTGTTCCTTTTTAAATTCAATTCAAGCATTTCCAAAGCAACATAATATTTTATCTTTATAAAGAACTCCTGCAGAACAATTTTGTATTTTTTGTTCAAATGAGGGGGTCAAAACTTAAGCATACAGATTAAGTCAATTCCAATTGTATTTTCCACCTATCCATTGTCTTGACAACCATGTTATTTTTGTAAATTAGATGTTATTTGGTTGCCATGGCAATGGCTTGAGATGTAATTTACACATTTAGCAACCAAAATATCTTTGTTAAGCACTGTAAAATTAGGGGAAATTAAAGATATATCATATTCTACAACTTTTTTTAATCAAAATGTTTATTTTTCTGGGGAAAAACAAGCCGTTGCCATGGCAACGGACCAATTGGAACTATCTTGATGATCTTGAATATTTCTAAATTTCATATGTATTCAATTGGGAGCCTGAAAATTATCATTTTGGTCATCTATATCATGTTTATTTACCATTTATATGGGAATGTATGTTGTTTTGGAGAAATTAATCCGTTGCCATGGCAACGGCCGAAAATGGCATTTATAAATTTACCTCCCATCTTTAAAATAAATCTTATGGCATATACTAATACTTGTGAAAGTTTCATGCTTTAGTCAAAATTTGCACAATTGTTGTGATTTTTGGAGCTAATCCGCTCTACTATATGCAGATTTCCTGTATAAATTTTCCTTGCAAGAGAACAATTTCCAATGTTGATGTGTGCTTTTCAGGTCGCCAAATTTACGCTTGTTGCCATGGTTAAGTATGCTTGAGTCCACTGTTTTAACAACAGACAGTTGACTCCTGAATAAAGTAGCATATGTATGTCATCAATGTGCGACAGAAATTAGATGCGGATCTATCCTCACAAAACAAATTCACAGACGTTTCTGATGAATACAGTTTGAACATTTTTTAATTTACACAACATCATATAGAAGTGCATCCAGTGGAATAGTTTTTTGTGAATCAGAAAAAAGAAAAAAGCTCTTGTATGCTTTGTGGTTGAGAAGCAATATGCATGTGATCAGCATTGGGAGACAGACCAATTTGTATACTGGTGTGTTGGCTCAGTTGGTAGAGCGTCCGTTTCAAAACCGGGAGGTTGGGAGTTCAAACCCCAGCCGCGTCAGACCAAAAGACGTTAAAACATGGGAGTTGCTGCTACCCTGTTTGCGTTCAACAATTAAAGGGATAGAGCCTCGTCGATCTGGCGCTGCACAGGGGCTGCCGGGCCCACGATCAATTGGGAAGAGCCAATTTTCAGAGTATTTAATTTCATGTCAATCTCGAATAATAAATTATGGATTTCTCATTTTCATCATTTTTCAGATGTTAGAATAATTGTTTGTTTTAAATTCATATTTAAAAAAAAGTTTGTAAAAAAATCATGTAAAAATAAAAAAAAATAGAAAAACAATTATACAAATGCTGTTAACATAACTAAAAAATAAAATGCAGTGAAAGAAAATATGTCAGTGGCAACACGAAAATCATAAACAACATTCTTAGTATGAAAAATGATTAAAATAATTAAATATGATTTTTGGTTATCGGATGGAAAATCTATAAAAGACAACATTATTATTTTTTTTATCACCATTGGAAAGAATCTTAACACCAGGTCAAGAAAGTGATTCTTATTTACGTCATTTAGGGAAACCAAATACAGGATCTGTTTCTTTCCCCTCATTACTGCCAAAATACTGTTTTGTCATCTAAAAATGGAAAATCCCCATGATATGACTGTATTGATAATAGTAGGCCTATATTAAAACAGTGATTAATGTATTATGTAAACCTTCATGCAATACATATAATTTTTGTTTTTAGATGCCTCATGAACTTTAATAGTGCAAATTACTTAGTATTTTTAAATCTTGGATGATATCCTATATCTCTTAAGAAATTATCTAAATTCAATTTAATCACACATTTGCTTTTTCTATTTTTTTTCTATTTTATTTGTACATATCTTTTATGTCACTGTATTTTCTCCCACTTTAATTTGCTAACATTAGGGTCAATCTTTTAAGTTTCTAATTTACTTCTTTTGACCCTCCACAAATGTATTTTGTATTATCTTTGTTTATGCTCTGTGTATACGTTATATTTGCTATGATTTGATGTGCTTATAGTGTAAAATTTTTTTTCCAAACATTTTTATAGGAATGTGAAAAATAAACTGAACTTTAATTTTGTGATAAGACATATCTCACATTCAATAATATATCAATACGTAATTGATGTCAGTTTGCAGAGTTTATCCTACCTTAATCTTGAGAGTTAAGTCATCAATATAGTTACTCCTGCGCTTTTGTTATCTGTCATCAAGTTATCATCATCTTCAATAAATATATATAATATGAACTTGACATGTGTTGCTTTGTATTTATTGAAGTTGGTTGAAAGTTAAAGTGCAATCGATCCAGCAGCATCAATTCAACTTTTTATTAATTTTTCTGTATGATTTCTAATTCTATGTTTGCGTTTTTACCTCTCCCATTCCAAAAAATTGTCGACACTACACTACACTACTTGAAATTTAATCCTTATAATCCTTATAAAACATTTTTTTGCGATAAATCACATTTTTTAACACATCAGTCAATGACTTTACTTTCAAGTCTCATGCAACGTTTGAGATCAAAATCGCTAGCCCTAGCAGTTCTGAAATTAAGCAAGGTACATTTTGTAAGTGAACGCAGACCCAAAATTGCTCAAAAACATGAATTTGTGTACACATCCGATACAAATTAGCAAAAATGTATAAATATATATCATTATTTTTTGTTTCACTCATTAAAATCAATTAATTTAATCTTGTGTGTAGTCAAAATGAAGTCCCCGACAATTTCCATTGAAAAAACAAGAATTAAAAACAGAAATACACAAGAAAAAAAACAAAAAAAACAATATAAGAATACACAAGTTTTCATCAGGTTCCTATAAAGAGTCTCTGAACCAAAAATTAGCATTTAGGGGCATTATTTAGTTAGATAGAGCATACTTATGATTTTACGCATAAATAAATAAGCAGTTTTGATTAATTGGATTTTTGAAGAGTTTGATCTTATTCTATAATATTAGGCTAGGGACTACTAGTTTTGTAGATTATGCCATGGCATGGGTAACGTACGTGCCAATTTTTGTCGCGTTTGCATGATCGATAGCCGAGATCATACTCAGCCCCCCCCCCCCCCCCCCACCCCATTCAGTCTCCTAATTAGGCTAAAGATATTTGTTCGACCCAATTAACCCATTCACATTTTATATTGTTGATTGACAAAAGTATATATGAATATAATCGAAAATCTAACACTGATTCTAGAAATGGTAACTACTGAACTTCATTTCCCCAAATTGGGAAGATATATCAATGAATTTGGAACTATTTTTTGACTGGCGGAAGAATTGGGGCAATTTTACTGTTTCGAATAGCTCATAAATTTTATTCTATCATAGTTATCTTCATAAATGGCTATTTATTAGTAAAATGAGCTGGCTACGATACTCTTCTCTGGTCAGATATGGAAAGTCAGATATATATCCTATCCAACAGTAGTAGGCATTCGACCCTCTAATTTCACGTTTATTTTTTAATGAATTTTTCAGAAGTGCCATTTTAACACACAAGTCTATGGGGAATGTTTTACGCGCGTGACACCTTATATGATAAATTTTTTCTTGGACAAATTGCTTTCCGTACATTTCATGTTACCGTATGCTCAATAATACAAATCATGAAAAGAAAAAAGCCCGGACATCGACGACACGAGCCGCGCTTATTTAGTCAACAGAAATGGAGACCTTATAAATTTCGCAGCCAAAAGGCATAGGCACAGCTGACTTGAATCTTTTTGAGACAGAGTCTGGTGAGTTTTTTCACTATGATTTAGTTACAGATCTGCAGTATATAGATCTAGTAAATAAGAGTAAGACGTGAATCTGTGTACCTACCTCGAGGCGAGGCTCGAGATCGAGCGAAGTTCGTGCAGGCTCCACTGCACTTCACTACCGCTACACTGGCCCACTGCACCCCCAACCATCCTGCCTGTGAGTGTGGGGAATCTACGGGTAGGACTATGGCCGGGGCCTGATGCACGGCGAGATGAGCGATACGTATAGGAGAGCATGATCGGTTAAGGGTTAGCATTGAGGTGAAATTTTTTTTTTTAGATATTTCGGCATACTCGTGATATAGGCCCCGCTCGAGAAAAAAATTGTAATCGATCATACCTCAATATCTAGGTTGCTAAGCTAACTTCAGCTCACTATATATATACTCGTGATATAGGCCCCGCTGCTGTGTTGAATGGCTTAGAATGTCCGTTTGCGGGGCCTGTTTCACGAGTATAGTACTATAACCGTTATATAGGCCCCGCACTACGGCACTTCAGACACTCCAACACAGTAGCGGGGCCTATATCACGAGTATATATATAAGCTTGCATCTTAAGATAGTCGCGAAACTGGCCCCGTCCAATGCGCTTTTCCCAGCATTCGCACGTGTGTGGGGCTCGGATGACGACTATAGTAGTATACTCGTTATCGAGGCCCCTTACACTGTTATATAATGGAAAATAACGTGGTCGTGGGGCTTGTTTCCCCGGCCGGTGAGAATTATCATGGGCGGTGCTGTAGGGGGCCGGAGGAGGGGGGCTCCAATTTATTTCCCAATAAACAAGGAAAGAATATCATGGGCGGCGCGGGAAGGGGCGGGGGGGGGGCTCCAATTTATTTTCCAAATAAACAAGGAAAGAATATCATGGGCGGCGCTGTAAGGGGCGGGGGGGCTCCAATTTATTTTCCAAATAAACAAGGAAAGAATATCATGGGCGGCGCTGTAAGGGGCGGGGGGCTCCAATTTATTTTCCAAATAAACAAGGAAAGAATATCATGGGCGGCGCTGTAAGGGGCGGGGGGGGGGGCTCCAATTCATTTTCCAAATAAACAGGGAGAGAGAATAATAATTTACCTCTTCAGAAATTTATTTGTCGATTTATTTATGTATTATTACAGTTATTACCTTATTGATTTATTTATCAATCTATATGTATTGATTAATTAATGTATTCATTAATCATTTATTGTTTTCAGGGTGTTTTCTTATGTGATATAGAGAGTCAGAGGTATCATTTGTTTTTAATCATTTTTTATGTGCGGAAGTTCATTCATTTCAATCTATTTTAATAGATTCATTAATGTATTTATATTGATTAATAAATGTATTTATAGTTATTCATTAATCATTTAATTTATTTGTTTTCAGTTTTTTTTCTTTTGTGATGTAGAGAGTCAGAGTATCATTCGTTTTTAATTATTTTCATGTGTGAAATTTCGTTTATTTATTCATCAATCTATTATTTCAATTGATTAATATGTATTTATATTGATAAATAAATGTATTTATATTTATTCATTAATCATTTGAATTATTTGTTTTCCGTTTTTTCTTTTGTGATATAGAGAGTCAGATCGAGTTATCATTCGTTTTTAGTTCTTTTTATGTGTGGAAGTTAATTATTATTCCCCTTGTTTTGGGGTAAATAAATTGGAGCCCCAGCATTTCTTTTTAATTATATTTTTGCGGGGAGGGAGGTGCATTGGCGGCGGAAGCCAAACAATTTAGGGGGGTCAACCTGAAATTTTGTGATGGACACACAGGTAAAAAATAATTTGACAAGCAAAAAAAAAGAAAAAAAAAGAAGGTTATCAACCTCAATTTTAGGGGGGCGTCCCCCCACCGCAAATTTAGGGGGCCGGTCCCCAGCCCCCCCCCCCCCGCTTCCACCGCCTATGGGTAGGTGTCATCAATAATCAAATTACATAGTTCTTGTATATGATTTTTCCCCAATATTTCACTTGACGTAATGCTGCGATTGAATCCATTTATTCATTCATGTATCATATATCTATTTATAATCACCTGGATGTAAGTAGTCAATATTTTTTTTAAATCAGCTTTCTTCTCTTATTCAATATTGAATCACTCATCTGGCTTCATGTGTATATTTGGGTTTTTTCTTTCCTTTCATAAATGCCTCCTCCCCCCCCCCCCCCCGCCTCCCCACTTTTCATCCATTTAAGTTCGAAAAAGAAAACGAATATGTATATTCATTCGGGGAAGATTTATTAATTTTCTGTTGGTCAATTTCATTATTGCTTGAGGGATATCTACACTTAATTATATTAATCTATATTTTACTGAGACTTATCCCCCCGGCAATTGGGGATAGGCCCATAATTATGTATATTATTTATTTTGCGTATAAAAGTAGGCCTAGCTACTTCCAAAGTACTTTTTTTTTACCTTAATAATCTTTTTTTTTTTTTTAAAGCTATACCGTTCATTGATATGCCAGCATTTCGTCAGCTAACCTATTTTCTCTTCCTGCATTTATTTTAAAACCTAAAGGGATGGTCCGGGTTGAAAGTATTTATAGCTTAATAAATAGAGTAGAATTCACTGCCGAAAATTTCATCAAAAAATATTTATTGTTCGTCACTTCATTAATTCACCATCCACATATTGCATTTTTCTTCGCCTATATGGTATTCATTTATTTACTAAATCATACATCCAAGTCCCCCCCCCCCCCCCCCCGATTTCTCGTTTTTGTTCAAAGATTTAATAATTTCGGAAAAAGTGTCTCAATGTCTTCTTATAATTCATTTTTATGTACGAATTATTCTACTATTTCCCTTTCTGTGATATTTCATTTCAGGAGTTTATTGCGTCCCCCAGATCCGAGATTTCGTAGCGGGGAGGGGGGGGGGGGGCTCAAATTTGAGAAGACAGTTGGTGGTCTGTCTGGTTGAATGCGCCAGGAAAAAATATACACACAGGTACTGACGGGTCCAGTATTTTTAAAGGGGCGGGGATACAGGCTGGTCGGACACATTGCCATTCACTCTTGAAAATAGGATGCCAATGCGATCGAAGTTCGAGATGAATTTTGTTGATATATATCGACACGAAAAGGGTATGTTTTTAAGCACTGCTGACAGTGAGAGAGAGAGAGAGGGGGGGGGGGGGCATCTTGATCAACACTTTACTTCATCTGTAAATATCATTATTTTACATTGATTTACATGTAGTTTAATTACCACTCACATATTATCCTGTTGCAAGGCGACATCCATACTTAGTTGACAGTGAGGTCACGAATCGTGGCATGTTTTGAGATTGTTTTTTTATATATAAAAACACAAAATTAATTTAGAATGAGAAATCAGATAAAGCACAAAAGTATTTCTAATTTCATTTTTATGTTTTTTTTTATATGCAAATGCCAAATCACAACACGTTTTTCTTGTTGTGATATCGTTTTTGTGTTTTCAAAAACCAAACTAAGGGGGCTGATTTCCGTTTTCGCTTCTACATGATTGAAACAGAAAAACAAATCATCCATTAGTACCTTGATTGTGCAGGTTACTGGGCAAGTGAAAGTGACATTCACAATTGATCTTAGCAAGACATTCATTACACAAATGAGTAGAGTACTATTTGGGTACTATTTCAAATAATAAACACTAATTTAAGTATGAGAATTGCAATATTTGATCAGAGAATATCGAACTTCTTAACCGAAATGCGTGACAATAAAAATATACATTTTCATCAAACCTTTAGATTAAGAATATTTTTTTAGGTTTCTGCTTTAATTATCATCAACTTTGCGTCAGGATAAACTGCCCCCTTGAAGGGTAGGCCTATCGTGTCAATTGATAGACAACATCTTGTCCCAAAACAGTGCAAACATGAACGAATATATGAATAAACCAGGAAATGAATAAGTGAAACAATACGAAGGAGAACTTGAAATAGTAATGCATTAGGCCATCTCTCTTTCTCTCTCTTTCTAACGTTTCACGTATTGGCTTCAATAAGGTAACAAAATATATTTTGTTATATATATAATAATAATTATGATACACAGAGAGATCAAATCCATAAGCAGAAAAGAGAAATTAACGATAATGGTTGCAATGGTCTAACATCAAATAAAACAAAAAGTTTAATACAAACAAATATATCAATTGTTTAATTCAAAGGACAAGTCCGCCCCAACAAAAAAGTTGATTTGAATAAAAAGAAGAAAGTCGAACGACCATAACGCTAAAAAAATCATCAAAGTCAGATAAAATAAGAAAATTATAACATTTGGAAGTATAGTTTAATCTGAAATAATAGTTCATCCAGGTCGGTATGCAAATGAGGAAACTGATGACGCCATCCACTCACTATTTCTTTAGTATTGTATTACAGTGTATAGGAAATATATTTTCCAATTCTCTTCTCATTGTCAAGTGAAACAATTCGTCCCAAACATATGGTTCATTCACGTTGGCCCTTATTGTAAAATCTGTCAGGTGAAAAATGAAATATTGTATAATTCAAACAATAAAAAAAAGAAATAGCGAGGCCGGAACTATCATTTGCATGCAAATTAGTTGTGCATATACAAATCACTTTTTTGTGAAAAATAAGCGAAATTTTAGAATATCACAGCTTTCTTATTTTACATCCAATTTAGATGAAATTTCCAGCGTTATGCTTTTATAATATTTCTCTATTTATTCAAATCAACATTTTTTTCTGGGGTGAACTTGACCTTTAAATAAATGAAAAATAAATGAAATGTATGACCCTGTATCAACATAAGACCTCAGATAACAAAAAGATGAAAATATAATAAATGAATAAATAGATAATAAATAAATAAATGAACTTCCACACATAAAAAGAATTAAAAACGGATGATACCTCTGACGCTCTATATCACAAAAAAACTGAAAACAAATAAATTAAAAGATTAATAAATAAATATAAATACATTAATAAAACAATTAAAATAGATTGATGAATAAATTAAATGAACTTCCACACATTAAAAGAATTAAAAACTAATGATACCTAGCTCTGACTCCCTATATCACAAAAGAAAAAAAAACTGAAAACAAATGAATTAAATGATCAATAAATAAATATAAATACATTAATTAATCAATTAAAATAGATTGATAAATAAATTAAATGAAATTTTACACATAAAAATAATTAAAAACGAATGATACCTCTGACCCTCTACATCACAAAAGAAATAAAACTGAAAACAAATAAATCAAATGATTAATGAATATAAATAAATCCACAAATAAATTTCTGAATGATTATGATATTCTTTCCTTGTTTATTGGAAAATAAATTGGAGCCCCCCTCGATCCTCCGGCCCCCTACAGCACCGCCCATGATAATTCTCACCGGCCGGGGAAACAAGCCCCACGACCACGTTATTTTCCATTATATAACAGTGTAAGGGGCCTCGATAACGAGTATACTACTATAGTCGTCATCCGAGCCCCACACACGTGCGAATGCTGGGAAAAGCGCATTGGACGGGGCCGGTTTAGCGATTATCTTAGGATGCAAGCTTAATATATACTCGTGATATAGGCCCCGCTACTGTGTTGGAGTGTCTGAAGTGCCGTAGTGCGGGGCCTATATAACGGTTATAGTACTATACTCGTGAAACAGGCCCCGCAAACGGACATTCTAAGCCATTCAACACAGCAGCGGGGCCTATATCACGAGTATATATTAGTGAGCTGAAGTTAGCAACCTAGATATTGAGGTAGTATAATCGATTACAAGTTTTTCTCGAGCGGGGCCTATATCACGATTTTGCCGATATTTCTATCAAAATTGCTTTTAAGATAATGTTTGATATCTCAGGTTTCAAAGAACTCAGTTTCATGAAGATTGATAAATCCGAAAGTACTGGAATAGTCCATTTTATTCGTGGGGGTGCTATTACCTCTCATCACGGACGGACATTTTTACTCAAATTAAATTCTCCCTAGTTTTATTGTTTTTAAAGTTATTCTAATTTGGTTTGGATGTTCTTGCACTCTGAACATTAATCTATTATCAAACATAAATTAGTAAAAAAAAAATATTGGGAAGTAATTTTTTTTGGTAGGTGTGAACATTTCCATTTTGAAATTTCCGTCCGTGATGAAAAAAAATATTAAAAGTTTTTTTATTTGCTATCAGAATAGAAATAAAAAATAAAAAGGTGTAGAGGTATCTCACTAAACACTGTACATCATTTTATTTGAACATAGCTGAAATCCATACATTTTATCCATATCATAAACTCAATCAAAAATGATCACGGACGGACATTAATTTCATCACGGACGGACAATGTAAATTCACTCAAATTCAATTCACTCTAGTTTTATTGTTTTCAAAGTTACTGCAGTTTGGTTTGGATTTTCTTGTACTCTGAACATTAATCTATCATCAAACATAAATTAGTAGAAAAAATATGGGAAGTAAATTTTTCTGGTAGATGTTAACATTCCATTTTGAAATTTCCATCCGTGATGAAATTAATGTCCGTCCGTGATCATTTTTATTGAGTTTATGATATGGATAATATGTATGGATTCAGTTTTAATTCTTTATCAGAATAGAAACAAAAATAAAAGTGTGTAGAAGCATCTCATTAGACACTGTACATCATTTCATTTGAATATAGCTAAAATCCATGTACATTTTATCCATATCATAAATCAATCAAAATAATCGCAGACGGACATTAATTTCATCACGGACAGACAATGAGCAAATACTGAGCAGATTATGAATTTAGTATTAGTTCCAATTTGCAGTAAATAATGGTACTGAGAATTATTCAGAACTCAAATGGATGGAAACCTACAACTCTTCACATTTTTTTGTGAAATCTTTCTTTGGCTGTTATTGGGGCTTAATTGTTGTCAGGAATTTTTTTAAAAACATAATTGGAATGCAGATAGAGTTGGAAGCTACATGTATGCCAAAAAGCAGGAAATGAAATAGAGCAAGAATAAGTCAAAAGCTGTATATTTCATCAATTGAAGCTTGCAGAAAGTGATGGAAAAGAAGAAAGTAGAATGCATATTCTGATAAGCAGGGAAAAAAAATCATTTTTTCCATGTGCAAACCTATGGATTAACAATGCTTCTAACAGAACATGACATCACGTCCTTGAGGCTTGTGAAAAGAACAATAATTCCTTTTTTTTTTAAGTCCATTTTGGAGCTAATTTTGAGCAAATTGCTGATCTGGTAATCTGAAAATGAATACAATTCATATAAAGCTTGCACTGCAGTGTTTAGAAGTTTAATTGGTATCTGATTTCAATTTTGGATTTGGTCAGGGCCTAAATACATGAGGGCTGTTGATGTGAAGGTGTGTCTCCACTTTAATATGGACAAAAGATGAATTTGAAGAGAGCCTGGACAAGTGTTGTGGTCATACTTGATCCACCAAACAAGCATAATGATCAGCAACCTGTGAATCTTTTGGATTTACTTAATGGACATAAAAAAAATATGTGCTCTCCGAAAATTAATGCCTAAAAATGTATGAACATGTATCATCATGATATATCATAAAAAGTATCAACATGATCATTGATCCACTGGATGTTGATTTGGTACCAACTATAGTATTCTCTAAATTGAAAAGAAGACAATGTGCATTAGGATATTTGATTTTGAAAAGAATTGTGTTTAAAAGCAATCATATGGCTAGATTACTTTGTGTGTCTAGCATAGAAATCATGTTGCTACAACTTAAATCAAGTTGTAGCAACTTGATTGAAGTTGTAGCAACTTGATTGTGCAACTAATATTGTTTAATCATATAAAAAAATGTACAAATCATCAATACATTAGCATTTGTTCCCCCAAACAAGTAATAAGAACTTCTTACAAGGTACTTCCAATGTATTTTATTTGTGTCCGTCCGTGATGTCCGTGATGTCCGTCCGGGATGGAAAATATTTGCAATTCTCTCAGAAGTTTGGTATTGGTTAAGAATTCAATATGCTGAACATAGAAGCTAATATACCTGAGTGTAAGTTGCATTAACAATTATTGGTCAATGTTAAGCTATTTAGATAGAAACAATAAAAATGTTCAAAAATTCTGAAAACCACATTTCTATCATGTCCGTCCGTGATTTGGCACATTTAGTTGCTACCTATGTTTGTAGGTAACCATGGCAACAAACTTTTTTCATCATTCAGCATACTTTGTCCTACCCTTCACTATAAAACACAAAGGAACCATGTTCATCTTATTCCTAATTTGTTACAAGCCTTCAAAGTTTTCAAAATCTATCAAATGTCCGTCCGTGATGAACTGATCACGCTCAGGAACGTCCTACTCCTAGTCCTACTCCTAGGACCATTCTTCTGAGATAGGAAGATTGGCGACAAATCGGCGCTT
Organism: Lytechinus pictus; assembly: GCF_037042905.1. Classification (NCBI taxonomy): domain Eukaryota; kingdom Metazoa; phylum Echinodermata; class Echinoidea; order Temnopleuroida; family Toxopneustidae; genus Lytechinus; species Lytechinus pictus. Next base: position 19,268,320 of record NC_087250.1, on the reverse strand, counting down.
TCCGTTTCACGAAGGCATTCTTGTCTTCCAAGTCCGCGACATCATTTGATATCCATATTATTTCGATATTATCAGAAAAATATTTAGTCTTCATCTTCACCTGAAGGCTGAACCATTGATTTATTTCGAAATGACGACTTATCAAAAAATCATTTATTTCAATTAATGGAGCTCAAATAATTTGTTTGTTACCGATAGTAGAAATGATGTATGGAGATCACTTGTTTGACTGAGGTAAGACTAAAAAAAAGGAGAACAAAAATTGAAGTTTCACAAACATAGGCCTACCTGGATAAAATCGAAATTTTCATTATTTCCTCTTTTCAAGGACAAGGTGCCCTTTTTTTTAAAGGACACCTTTCATTGATATTCCAACGAAAGAGACCCTTGTCCGAAAATAAAAATTAAAGCAAGGCTCGACATTAGCGGTGGCCCGGGGCCACTAGAAATTCACCTCGGGCAACCATTATTGAAAAAATGTTAAGTTTTGGTGGCCCGAATCGGGCAACCAATAATTTTCAAAGTAGCGCAATTTTTCTCCCGATTTTGCACGCATTTATCAACTTTCTACAGTTCAAATTGCAAGTCAATTCGTCATGCGCCCTTTTTGTTAATCTACACACAAATACACACACACAAAGATTGCATAGTCATGACAGTATGTAGGCCTACCGCTATAGCATACAGTAAACTATTATCCAGCCGGCTGTGCCGGCCGTCTGGCGAGAGCTTTGCATGGCATGAAACCACTGCATGCAGCTAGTTAGCTGTGCGCTAGCAGACTACTCAGACTCAGGGAGCTGCGATACGAAATGTTGCTGCTAAGAAATCTTCCACAGAACTTTGAAAATCTACGTCAAAGTCACATTTTACACCTATGAAATGCCCTTCTACAGTCCATATTACTAAAATCTGGTGTAACCTGATTATTTGCAAGCATTTAAAAGAGGAATTATGACCTCTCTTTTGACTCAAAAAGACCGATTTCCAAATGCAATAATGCACATAAAACACATAGGTGAGTACATCACAGTCCCACGTGTGCATTTGTATGTATGTTGATACTTTGTTTCTTCCGAAGCTGTGTCTTTTCTAGCCAAAAATAAGCACACAGTTTCTTTATTTCTTTTTATAAATGACTTCTTAAACCACTCTTGAGGAAGTAAATACTTTGGGAAGGCATTTCATTGATATGAAATGTGAATTTTTCCAGCATTTGTCAAATATATTATAGGGAAGGACTTTTCTCACACTGTTTTTTCCAGATATAACTTATGCAATTTTTATTATTTTTTTTCTTTCATTTTTTTTTTATAGTGGTTAAACCATTTATACCCCTTCCTATTGAATATGCCTGATTAAATAATATGTTTCTACTGAAAAATAATTATAAATTTTCCAATTTTTTTTATAAATTTTGTTTTATTAATTTTTCTTTCATTTTTTGTTTTTTTTTCCTCTAAATTTTTTCTTTTCTTTTTTTCCTGTTCTTTGTTTTTTCTTTCTTCATTTTCTTTCTTTTGTTTTATTTTTTCTAATTTTATTGTTTTTGTTTTCTTTTTTTTAATATACTAAATAAAAATTATTATTGTTTGTTTCCCCCTTTTTATGCATTGTTCTAATTTTGCAGCATATTTCTGTGATTTTCTCCTGCTATAATATGCTGGAAGAGAAAATAAACTATAGATGTGGGGCCTGCATAATCTAGGTTTTAGGATTCAAATAGGAAGAAAGGAAAAATCGAAAGTCCACACAACCTTTGGAACAATACAATTCTTTTATTCTCTTTCAATCATTTCATATTAATTTACAACGATAGAACAATTTATATATTACCACAAATCAATTAGCAAAGTAAAATAACAGCAAACAAGATTTACATACAAGATGTACAAAGTGAAAGTAACTTGGTGGTAGTGGCTGCAGAATTAATATTTCAGAAGTTTGTTTTATTCATTTTAAATTAATGTTTTTCTTTATACTTTTCGGGCCACCAGACTTTGATATCGGGCCACCAAAAATAATTATTTGAAGGTTTTGGTGGCCCGAACGGGCCACCACCAAAAAAAGTTAATGTGGAGCCTTGATTAAAGTAACTAATTAATTTCGGCATTGTATTATTTCAATATTCTGATTTTTTATAGAATACTTATCTAAACTTAAAGTGATAATTTTGCAAATTATGCTTTAAATGTTATTTGTTGATGTAAAAATGGGGTTTGAATGGAGTAAACATAATCAACGTGTCTGATTGTATGAGACTATAATTTAAAAAGGAAAATATGTAAGCTTGTAACCGATTTTGCAATCGGCAACCGATTCCATTCGATTTCACAACAATCGGCGATCACTTGCCGATCTTCGATCATGCCCCTTGAAGGAAAAAATCGGATATGAAAAATCGGCATACCTGTAGATCTAGTTACAGTGCGGTCAGAACATATTTCAAGATTGTTCTTGCAGAGGTGCTAGCTATTTAGAGCTTTTTAACAATCGAATAGTTCGAACAATCGAGATTCCTAGAATGTCAGAAATGACTCATAAAAGGTTGACCTACTTATGATGACCTACCGGTAGCTGCGCTGACTGGTATGGCGGGAGTGTAACTTGGAATGAATGTATTGTATAATATACAAACAATGAACATGTACTTGTACTGTGTTTGTCATTTATCCCGCCCATGAGTGCACACAATGGCCAATAGCAATGGAGTTTGAGAGCTGTATGTGACTGCATGGGTGCATGAATGTGTTGTATGCATTATGTATGCTAGTGCTTATGCTGATAAATCCCGCCCATAAGTGAATACAATGGACCAATAGCAAGGGAGTTTGAAAGCTGTGTGTGACTGCATGAATGTGTTGTACGCATTATGTATGCTAGTGCTTACGCTGATAAATCCCGCCCATGAGTGAATACAATGGACGAATGACAAGGGAGTTTGAGAGCTATGTGTGACCGCGTGGGTGTAGGAATGTATTGTGTGTATTACGTATGCTAGTGCTTGCGCTAATTTTTGTCATAATCCCGCCCATGAGTGCACACAATGGCCAATAGCAATGGAGTTTGAGAGCTGTATGTGACTGCATGGGTGCATGAATGTGTTGTATGCATTATGTATGCTAGTGCTTATGCTGATAAATCCCGCCCATAAGTGAATACAATGGACCAATAGCAAGGGAGTTTGAGAGCTGTGTGTGACTGCATGAATGTGTTGTACGCATTATGTATGCTAGTGCTTACGCTGATAAATCCCGCCCATGAGTGAATACAATGGACGAATGACAAGGGAGTTTGAGAGCTATGTGTGACCGCGTGGGTGCAGGAATGTATTGTGTGTATTACGTATGCTAGTGCTTGCGCTAATTTTTGTCATAATCCCGCCCATGAGTTCACACAATGGACGAATAGCAAGGGAGTTTGAGAAATGTATATGAATGCTGGGTGCATGGATGTGTTGTATATGCTAGTCAATGCCCTGCTTAAATCCCGCCCATAAGTGCACACACGGCCTAGGTACGAATAATAGCAAGGGAGTTTGAGAGCAGTGTGTATGGATGTGTTGTATGTATAATGTAAGCCATACTTGCAGTGATATATTGTCATTAATCCAGCCAGTGAGCCAACTCAAAGAATAGCACTGTTAGCAGTGTCAATCAAACCCACCACGTGCACATGCCAAAAGGTAGTGTAAAGAATTTTGCGGTAGCCCGTTGAGTCTGGGCGGTTCCAGTTCTCGGCTATGCCACAAAACTATCTTGTATTGTGTGAATGCTTGCGCGCATTGCGTAATTCACTGATATTGTTGAGTGGGTGGGTATACAAAAAGATCGATACTGAGGCGTGACTTAACTTTTCCCAGAACTGATTCGGAGAAATGATGTACCAAGTAAGCTATTATAACAAAATGGGTGTACTTTGGAATGGTTATTGGGCGTGGCTGTAATCACATATTATAATGAGCGAACTTAGCTGAGCTCAGCTTCACATAAAAATACTTATAAAAGATGTCCCGCCGATCGTTCATTGACCTGTGATCTACGAGAATTATTTTCCTTTGCGACTGCTCGGAAGATGCGTCATTCGTTTATCTTTCTAATAAAAATCACTCATTTTATTGTTAAGCAGTTAAACCTCAAAACCCTTTAAAAGCATGTTCCAAACGATCGCGCATGTCGACTACTTCCATTCCTAAACATTCGTCTATACCGTGTTTACACTTAATCGGCAATTGGTTCTGAACCAAATGCCGATGCAGAATCGGCATTTGGATTGCGTTTACACGTTGTTACAGCTCGCGGTTCAGAACCGCGAGCCGATGCAAAAACCTGAAATGATACGCATACCTACAATATACGTCATAATAAAGACAACGCTGGATCAGTGCGCTTACAATTACGTCACAATGGTAAAGTAATAGAAATGCGCACAAATTGCCGGTGCAGAATCGGCTTTCTGTTTACACGTAGTAAAAAAGCCGATTCTGCATCAGCTCGCGGTTCAGAACCTACTACTTTGGTGGTGCAAATTGCCGGTTCTGAACCGCGAGCCGATTCTAGTTGCTCGCGTTTACACGCTATGAAAAAGCCGATGCTGCATCGGCTCGCGGTTCAGAACCGCGAGCCGATTCAAATGCCGATTAAGTGTAAACACGGTATTTGTGACTTTGTCAGGAAGATGCGCGCGACCGCGAACAAAATGTTGATGTATTCCTTTGTTTTTAAACATCGCCGATTCGATTTTCGATTCGATTTCGATTTTAGAAGCTTAACTGCCGATCCGATTTTCGATCTGATTTTTGATCCGATTTACAACATTAAAAATATGAGAGGCTGCGTGTGAAAAATCGAATTTATTTATTTCATTCATCAGATATAACGCAAGAAATACAAATGTGAGTGTTTAGAGTATAAACATACATTTGCATGAAAATTAAGTTTCAGTAACCGAGGACAATCAAAATATGAAACTTGCTGCAAACTTGTCAAGGTGGTATAGTAGCACTACAATAATAAAACATAGAAAAATATGTGAAATCAATTGAACGGGGGAAATTACTTTTTACAGAAACAATGCTAAAATGACAATGATCATAAACGTTTAAAGTTGATAACTTTATGGAAGTTAATATAACATAAGCTTTGATAATAAAAAAAAAATATATATGCTCAACATTTCAAAGTTAAAGGTCAAGTCCACCCCACTCTAGGCGACACCGCAATACTTACCCGTGCTAATAAACTGGGACTCCACTCACGCGCGTTTGGGCCTCCCTAGCTTAGAACTAAGCACTAATATCACCTTAAAAACTAAATCTACAAGGTATGTATAATCTATTTACAACTTTAATAATGTTTAATCGGTACTCACCGGTTCTTTTGTTGCATTTTCAGACCATTTCTCACAATTCTTCGTAAATATTTGCGGCAAATTTTGTCGCCATAGACAGCTTAGCATCCATCTTTATTGATAAATGGAGCGCCCTTTACGATAGTTGTTAATGCCGCGGAGAAATCGTTAGGCATTTTGGCCTGTGTTCAAGGCGTTCTTTCTGTTTTATTTTTTATATTGAAGATTGTGCATTTGTTGAATAGCGCCGTCTACGTCAGGTATGAGATCGAGTGTATAAATACACTCTTCCAAAATAATTATGATTCCGACCTGGCGCTGTTTAACTTCAATCTCTTTCACCTAAATTAGCGATGAATGCTAGCATTATAAAATATATATTATTAACGTCTGACGAAAAGAATAACCAACCGATCAGCTGACGAGAACGCGAATCACGTGATCTTCATATCAGCTTCGATCGCGAGTCAGAAGAGAAGAGCAGCTGCCCAGAAAATCAGGAAAAAGCCGTGAAAATGTAAGTTCCCCTTCATTTCTTTCATTTTTTGTTGTTGCTAACGATGCATTTACACTATAAAATTATAATTTAAATAAGAGAAAGGAATATAGCTTGTACTTGTGATATTATCCTGTTCTCAGAGATTTCTAACCAAAAATACTACTGATGTCGCCTATGAGGTCCATACATGTAATGTTGGACCTCATTGGTACTAGGAGTGGTCCACCCCAGAAAAAAGTCGATTTAAATAAATAGAGAAATATCAAACATGAATAATGCTGAAAACTTCATAAAAATCGGATGTAAAATAAGAAAGTTATGACATTTTAAAGTTTCGCTTATTTTTCACAAAACAGTTCTATGCTCAACTCGGTGATATGCAAATGAGAGTTGATGATGTCACTCACTCACTATTTCTTTTGTTTTTTATTGTTTAAATTATACAATATTTCAATTTTTACCAATTTGACAATTAGGACCCCCTTGCTTGAACCACAAAATGTTAAAATAATGGAATTCCACCTGTTCATAGAGGTATGAAACTTTGTTTCACATGACAATGACGAGAAAATCAAAATATTTCATATTTTATATAATAAAATACAAAAGAAATAGTGAGTGGGTGGTGTCATCTGTCCCCTCATTTGCATACCGAACAGAATGTGCATATAACTCTTTTGAGAAATTACTAGGCGAAACTTTAAAATGTTATAACTTTTTTATTTTACATCCGATTTTGATGAAATTATCAGTGCATGCTTGTTTGATTTTTCTCTTTCTATTCAAATTAGCTCTTTGTTGGGGTGGACTTGTCCTTTAAGGAGTCGAGACATACTACGATGAGCCTTTTCGTATGGACTTTCCACAACCCTGTCTATCATCATAGGTACAATGAACTTAACTTTATTTGTAATGATTGTGATGGATTCATAAGCTACATGTATAGGCCTAATATTTTTAATTCAATTAGTTATTTTGTTACTGGCAGATTTTTTTTTCATTCATCACCTTAACACCAATTCAACAATTCTCATTGATTGCCATCAATCTCAGCAAAAAAATAGTAATGATAAAGAAAATAAATTAAATATATATATATAAACAGATAAAGAAATGATTTAGCATGCTTAGTAACATCTCAGTTTTGTATCATGTTTTATTTCATTTTTTTTTTTTTTTGCTGAACGTAATAAACACATGTTTACTTTACCATACATATTTTTTCATAATATTCATCTAATGATAAAGCATGGGGGTCAGAGCTGAGAGGTTGCCGCCCATTTCGATATTTCAAGTTTGGTTTTTAAAAAATGGAAAAGGGGTGGGGAAAGAGGGAGAAATTGATGTGAGGAAATAACAGAAAGCATATTTAAAAAAAAAAATATTCGGGCCTATAGATTACCTCGGAGAAAAATGACCTCTGTTTTTAATTTGATGCCAGCCACGTAACTTGGCGCCATCCAAGCCCCATCCGATCCAAGATAAAATGCATCTGAGTGCGATCGAATGACCCCCAAAATGTTTAAAGGTGATATATCAGTGTGGCTTGCCATAAACGCATTTTCTCTCAATGCCGACGGTGGCGGGCGGTGTCCAAATAAGATCATGCCTACGTAGGACATGTCTGGAGGTGTCTTTCCAAGGACCATTCTTTGTTTAGCCCAATGATCGGCTTTGTGAAATAGTTGAGGGATATCTCGGTCTTACGTAGAGCAGTTCTACCAAAGACCATTTCATGCAACAGGCCCCTGGTTACCTCGAGCGAAGTTCGTGCAGGCTCTACTCCACTTCACTACCGCTACACCCAGGGGGGCTACTTACATTGACGAGTGGATACCATGCGCGACCAAAAAAACATGTAAAAAGTATGTCTTTTTCAAGATAGGGCACGTTACGTACGTAACGTGATAAGGGTGTCAAAAACACAAAAATAATGAAAAAGGGTATCTATTTCGCTAGGAAAGCTACGTGTTTAAGGTCAAATTTGCGGGGGTGATAAAACAAAATTAAAATGTTTAATGAAGGATGTCCTTTTTGCCCCAACACTACATGTTTAGAGTCCGATTTGCGCGAGGTGTGGAAGGTGGTGCCATACTAAACCAAATGATGTGTAAAGGTAAAACCGACGACCGACGGACCCGTGACATAACAATAAAATATCACTGTACTTGTTTAGGGGTTCATTTCAGGGAATACTTGCCAAGAAAATCTTTTGTTTCCAATACTTGTTAAGGGTAGGGTTTCACAAGCCAATACTTGTTAAGGGGTGCATTTCCAGAATATGGAAAATAAGTGTTTAGGGTGCTTTTCGAGACCCCATGGTCGTGCATGGTATCCACTCGTCATTGGAAGAGGCCCCCCCCCCCCTGGGCCGCTACACTACTAGACTGAGGGATGGTCGCTAAAATTGTGACTTTCCGTCGGGCAGCAAATGCAACCATGGTTCTTGGACATAATATGTAAAATATTATGTGTGAATACTTGCAACATGTTGCCATCGCTAAATTCTGCTCCTGAACTCAAAATTAAAATAATATATATGTGAAATCGTACCATTGTATTGATTCGACTGGAAATTCCGCATTCACCCCGTGTGTTAAGGACTTCCGCGAATGCGCACAAGCGTTTACAATGCATGTAACCTCGTTCGCGTTTATTTTTTTTATTCGCTGTATGGTAGGGGGTCCTAAAGCTGCGCAGGTCCTAAAGCTACGCACCACTCATCGCGCATGCAGTTTTTATGGCAAATGCGCACTCTGTGTGTGGAACTGTGACTGCAGAGTGACGAACGATTCCTATTCAATTTTATTTACAGAGGCTGCAGTAAATCTCTAAATGCAGAGAAAACCAACAAATGTTTGAAATTTTGGAGTTATATTCGCTTTAATTTCATTTATCTTATAATAATTTGAATATATTTTAGAAATTGAGGCACAGGAAATACTATTTTTTTGCATGATAAATCGAGTGCGTAGCTTTAGGACCCCTTCTACATCGGGCGGCGAAATCAAGAGGTGTTCGGAAAACACGGCGGGATTTTCGTATTAGGGAGTTTTGCGATATTTTCTTCTTGGTTAACGATCTTTAGAATGTTTGCCACAAATTAGTGAAAGATGATTTGTTGAAATATTAGAATTGGGATAGTTTTTATTGTTTGAAAACAAAGTGCGTAGCTTTAGGTCCCCCCATCATACATGCTATACGTTATATACAAAATCTACGATGGCGGGTAAGATGTCGTCATCTTCGTCGTGTTTTTAAGCGAAAATGACGATTTACCTCCGGCAAATATATGCTACATGCACGTCTTACCCAAGGAGAGAGGGCCAGTAAATTTCTTTCAAGTAAAGAACTAGAACAAATTTAAGCCTTTGCTTCATTCGTTGGTGTAGACTACCTGGGACTTCCGAATAAAATAGCTATTCGTGCAGCAGAGAAGTTTGCGATTGACTTGCAGCCCCAGGAGACCGGCCCGACCAGCATTGCAGCAAGATCCGAATGGATCAAACTAACGTTATTTATAGATGTAACCGTTTTTGTATAGGTCTAGATCTAGATTTCTTAATTGAGTCGATGAATAATGTGACTCATGACTTACTAATTTCATCTTCTATTCATACGCCTTATAAATGTGGTGGTGAAGTAAGTCATGACACGAGTCACATTATTTATCGACTCAATTTAAGAAAACTAGATCTAGACCGATACAAAAATCATAAAAGTTTGCACTGCTTCACTTTTGCAGAGAATGAAATGCAAGAGCACAAAGTGAAACATTTTTGGCATGGACAAAGATCGCTGTCACAAAGATCACCATCTTCAAAATCATCCTTTGTATCTTTTTCACCTTCGATCGCTTGATTGCTGGAATGCTGGTGATACGAACGATGTTTGACCTGGCTCTGGGCAAGATGTGGCGTACATAGGATTTTCCAAAGGGGGGGCAAATTCGTCCGCCAAAAAATTTGACAAGCCCCCCCCCAAAAAAAAAGTTTTTCACCACAAATAAAGGATTTCGTACCAGAAAAAAATTTGACAAGCAAAAAAAAAAAAGCTCTTCAAGTTCAAGGAGCAGGCCACTTGTGGCTCGGCAGGGATCAGTTGTGACTCGTCAGGGGGGCAGGGATACGTCCCTTGCATGAGTTGTGACTCATCAGGGGGGGCACTCTGCCCACCCCCCACCCCCCCCCATAGGTACGCTAATGCATGTAACACGTGACGTCTATAACGTTTCCCGGTCTTATCAGGGGCAGATCCAGGATTTTCCAAAAGGGGGGGCCCAATTTTTCAGAGGAAAATTTTGACAAGCCCCCCCCCCAAAAAAAAAAAGGTTTCCAACCACAACTGAAGGATATTTCGTACCCGAAAAAATGACAAGCAAAAAAAAAAAAAAAAAAATGTTTTCAACCATAACTTAAGTATATTTCGTACATGAAAAAAAGCAAAAAAAAAGTTCTTCAATTTCAAAAGAGGGGGCGCACCTCTGTTTCAATGGCATTTTTACATTACAATTTTTTTGTTTTTGCTTCTCAAAAGGGGGGGGGGGTGGAACAGGCAATCATGGAACAAGCAATTGCGTCATGAGGCAACATTTTGAGGGGCGATATGGTGTATTGGGTAAAAAAAAAGAATGCGAGTGAGCAAAAATTTTGACATTTTTATAACAAAAATCCAATTTTGTGATAGATTTTGACATAATGTTAAAGAAGATAATATATTTCACCCTTTTCTCTATTTTTTTCTTGGTCTGTACGTCAAGGTGAACAGGATTTTTGTTATGATTTTGCATGCGCGACAATCGGCGAAGCTCTATGCTCGAGGGGGCCCAGTATGGCGCGTGTGGCAAGAAGTACCTTAATATAAGTCCCGAGCGAGCGAAGCGAGCGAGATTTATAAAAAAAATCACCTCGTCATGACAATCTAACTGTTCTTCTTTCCTTCCTTTTCCAGTTTTCACTTTTTATGTTTTTTCTTAGTTTTCTTTCCCCTTTCCCCCCTTCTTCTTTTTCCCTTTTTTTTTTAATTTTCCCGGTGAACTCTGCCAGGGGGGACAGCTTGCCCCCCGCCTGTTACGCCACTGCTCCCGGGGCCGGGTTGCAAGTCAATCGCAAACTTCTCAGCTGCTGCACGAATAGCTATTTTTATTCCGAAGTCCCAGGTAGTCTAATTCAACAAATGCAGCAAAGGATTGAATTTTTTTCTAGCTCTTTATTTGAAAGAAATTTACTGGCCCTCTCTCCTTGGGTAAGACGTGCATGTAGCATATATTTGCTGGTGGTAAATCGTAATTTTCGCTGTCAAAACACGACGAAGATGACGACATCTTATCCGCCATAATAGAATTTGTATATAACGTATAGCATGTACAGCGAATAAAAAAATAAACGCGAACGAGGTTACATGCATTGTACACGCTTGCGCTCGTTCACGGAAATCCTTAACACCGAGGTGAATGGCGGAATTTCCAGTCGGATCAATGGTATGATTTTGCATATTATTGTTTTTATTTTGAGTTCAGGAGCAGAATTTAGCGATGGCAACATGTTGCAAGTATTCACACATAATATTTTACATATTATCATGTCCAAGAACCATGGTTGCATTTGCCGCCCCACAGAAATGAAAAACTATAGAGACTACATTTTCCTTGTCCATCCCACAGTCTATACACTCTACCTACCCGAACTTCGGGACCGTGAACTCGTTCGGATACTCATAGAGGCAAAGGTGGGATAAAAAAGTTATTTATTGTAAAAATTATAGAAAAAAAATATAACGAGAAAGAAAAATAGCTTAATTTCTTACTCTACACCCGTATTTCACTCCGTGTCCATCCTCCGGTTATCCTCAAAATTGGTTATTGGGCCAGTATCTAAATCCTCACAGTCGAGTCACACGTATTATTCACGGCCGGTCGCAGGTCAAACAGCATAAATATTTATATTATATTGGATGGCTCAGAAAATACCAGAAATATTCTAAGAGTTTGGGAAAATAATTTGTGGAATATTTTCCCAAACTCTTAGAATATTTCTGGTATTTTCTGAGCCATCCAATATAATATAAATATTTATGCTGTTTGACCTACGACCGATCGCATGCAATGTTTTGAAATCGGCCGTGAATAATACGTGTGAGGAATTAGATACTGGCCGAAAATCACCAATTTTGAGGATAACCGGAGGATGGACAACACAGACTCATTCAATGTGCAATGTGATCAATCAAACATTCAGTTTTTTCAATAAATTATTTCATTAATCATCATAATCATTAAATTTCGTGGTAATCATTCAATAGAAAAACTGACCATCAGCCACCGGTCATTTTAGTGGCAGTTAAATTTTGAATAGGCTACAATCCACGAAGTGAGACAGAGAGGGAGAGGGGGCTGGGAAATGGAGGTGGAGAGGGGAGGGTACATATGACTTTTAATTTGTAAAAGGACAAAAAGAAGAGGAATGCCCCAGGTACCATCACATTACTCTGACTCTCATTATCACACTTCTGAGGTCCACAAGATGAATATGCTACACTAAAATTACAATTCCTGTTCACTCATGCATTACATTTCAATTTAGTAACTCATGAAATTTGCCTAAGAAACCAAAACTTATCTCTCTCATTAATTTAGCTTAGCAAGTTCCAAAGGACTAACCACTCAAAAAAAAAACTTTAAGGCTAATTCCTGCCCAGCCTAGTCGAGTTTATAGTCTCTCAGGAGGAGAGAAGCGTGGGGGGGGGGGGGGGATGAGATGAGAGAGGGGGTGCTAAATGTTCTGTTGACCTTTATCCCATCAACGTAAGTATACTTCACCTACCTAAGTCATATTACCCCCTCTTCTGACTGTCATGAACACATTGTTGAGATCCACATAATAATGACAAAATGCTGCACTAAAAATTGCTATTCAAGATCACTCATGCATTAAATTTCAATTTAATAACGCATTAAATTTTCACAAACAACAAACTGATCACAACTGATCTTTAATTCACCAAATAACCCTCAACTTTGCAAGTACCAAACAAAAAAAACCTGAAAGAAATTGGAAGGCTAATTCCGGCCCACCCTAATTTTCATACCCTTTGTCTCATTGGGCAGCGCTCGCTCAAGCATGAATAGTTGTCCAACTTTTTGGTGTCATTTGAAAGTTGACTTTATTGGCTTTCCATATCTATAAGTCTCTTCCCCCAAAGTGCTACATTTTTTATTTGGCAGCCATTTCAAAGTGTATATTTTTTGGGGGGATGCACTGTATAATGATCACCAAAGTGTCTGTTTGTATGAATAAAAAATATGTGCCGAAGGATTCTGGAAGAAATTTTGTAATAAGCCAGTTCGTAGTTCCTTTCTGCGCATGATCAAAAGATTCTACGCATGATCAGAGGAAGATCATTTGTACTAAAGGGACATGGTGGTTTAAAATCTAATGAGATAAGCACCAACTTTGATGTCTTGATTATTCATATATTCTTTTGAATTGTGGTTTTCATTTACATCAAAAAACAACAATGCGTCCACGAACGACTGGTATTTCACACTTTGCCAAGTACATTGTGCAACATGCTATGATATGCATTCAAAGTAGGAATGCAACAAATACCTTCATAAGGTGTTCATTGGTGTGCTATTCTAGTCATCTAGTCTATTCAATTTCTTCATCCTGCTATATAAGGCAAGCTTACGTAATATCTTGCTTTGAAATCTGCCTATCATAATGAAAGAAATGAAAGGTCATTTGACCAAAATTGTCCATGAGGTAACTACGAACTGGTCTATAAGCCAGTTCACGGTTAGCTCATGATCAACTTTTCTCAAATGACCTTTGTGATTTTTCATTAGGATAAGCACTATCATTTTGAAATGTAGATGTTGCGTAAGCTTTACCGTAGAGTATTTAAATTCTAAGAACAAAAGGCATTGTATAGACCAGGTGACTAGAATAGTACATCAGGGATAAAGTTTCGAAATCTGTTTTATTGTCTGCCTTTGGTACATTTGACTATTGTTTAGGCTACTGTCAAATACCAGTGATTGTGAAGGCTCTATTTATTACTCTTCAGCTTGGATGTGATAAATATTTTGAAAGGAATACATGAATAATCATCAAATCACAAATGCCTATGTCAGTGAATTTGAAAGCCACCTTCATGGTTGTCTCCAATGACCTTTTTCTGCTCGTGTGCAGTTTACAACCGTGAACAGGCCATAGAGATGTATACTAAAGTATACATCTCTATGGAACAGGTTTATTGCTGAGAAATAAGCAAAATAAGCGCGGATTCGGTCACTTCCGTCGGGTCTTTATTCCAGCAATAATAATACACTGTCCCACGTGTGCCTATCTGTGTTGGCGATCTTCAGTGTGATCGTTTTTTAGCTAGATATTATGATTTCACAAAGTTCAGTTTATGTAACTGTACCAGATCTAGATCCACGATGATATATTAATACTTTACCTTGGTTTTACAGACTTTCTCACGAAATCAGTGTTTTACTGCAACTACGTTCATTTAGCTTTAATTAAACTTTCACAATTATTTCTACTTTTAAATGCAAATTTTATTTCTACTATTTGATGCATATCACAGGAAAGTCTTTGTGCCGTTGGGTTGGAAGTTAATCACCATGTCCCTTCCAGAGATGGATCAATATTCAGATGTCCAGGTTTACTTTACAGCCAAGGAATGGGCAAAGATCAGCGTTTATGAGAGAACATGTATCAAGAATGTCAAAGAGAACTATGAGATGATGATAAATCTTGGTACGTACATTCCATTTTTTTAATTTGTTGAAGGATGATTCTATCCTCCAGGTATTAAACCTGCGAAGTATTTCACAGAGCAAACTTTTTTTCTTTAAAGAAAATTCTCCAAACTAATCAGACTCCAACCCCAAAAGAAATCATGAAAAACATCAGAGGAGGTCTAGACTAAAGTTTGAACAAAATTATACAAATTTCAATATAACAAAAAAATTGTTTTCAAAAGTTATAATCTCAACTTGACTGGCCTAAAAGATGGTAACTTGGAGAGACAGTAAATGTAAATTGAATTTTTGTCTCACCTGCATAGCAGAGTGAGACTATAGGCGCCGCTTTTCCGACGGCGACGGCGGCGGCGTCAACACCAAATCTTAACCTGAGGTTAAGTTTTTGAAATGACAGCATAACTTAGAAAGTATGTGGACCTAGTTCATGAAACTTGGCCATAAGGTTAATCAAGTATTACTGAACATCCTGCCTGAGTTTCATGTCACATGACCAAGGTCAAAGGTCATTTAGGGTCAATGAACTTAGACCATGTTGGGGGAATCAACATCAAAATCTTAACCCAAGGTTAAGTTTTTGAAATGTCATCATAACTTAGAAAATATATGGACCTAGTTCATGAAACTTATACATAAGGTTAATCAAGTATCACTGAACATCCTGCATGAGTTTCACATCACATGACCAAGGTCAAAGGTCATTTAGGGTCAATGAACTTTGGCCGAATTGGGGGTATCTGTTGAATTACCATCATAACTTTGAAAGTTTATGGATCTGATTCATGAAACTTGGACATAATAGTAATCAAGTATTACTGAACATCCTGTGCAAGTTTCAGGTCACATGATCAAGGTCAAAGGTCATTTAGGGTCAATGAACTTTGGCCAAATTGGGGTATTTGTTGAATTGCCATCATATCTCTATAAGTGTATTGGTCTAGTTCATAAAACGTGGAAATAAGAGTAACCAAGTATCACTGAACATCTTGTGCGAGTTATAGTAGTTTTCAAAATCAGCACTGCTGCTATATTGAATCGCGTGATGCAGGTGAGACGGCCAGAGGCATTCCACTTGTTGATCAAAGTCATTCAGGCCGCACAGACAAAAGCATTTCCTCCAGTACCTTGTTTATTTGATCAACGTTGTTCAAGCCGCTCAGAAAAAAATCGCGTAGATAACTTGTTTCATTGATGAATTATCTGTTCAAATATGTGAACTTTTTTGTGACAATTTGTTCTGTTTGTACACACAGGATTACAGGTAAATCAACCAAAGTTCATGCAACGTGTGCAAGTTATAAAGGAAGAGATCAAAGAGGAAAGTGATGGAGGGGAGGAGGAAATAGAGTCAAGAGGTTTGTGAATGTTGCTGGCGTAATGTCATATGTCATGATCATATCTAAAAGTATGTGTATCTGTAATGTACTGTGTCAGAAACCTGTAACTATTTCACAGAGCAGACTTTTTTTTCGAAGAAAATTCTCCAAACTAAGGGGACTCCAACCCCAAAGAAATCATGAAAAAACAGAGGAGGTCTAGACTAAAGTTTGAACAAAGTTGTACAAATTTCAATATAATAAAAAATTGTTTCAAAAAGTTATAATCTCAACTTGATTGGCGTAAAAGCTGGTAACTTGGAAAGACATTAAATATAATTTGAATTTTTGATCAAAGTCATTCAATCCGCACAGACATTATCATATGCTCCCATTACCTTGTTTATTTGATCTGTTTGTACACACAGGAATACCTGTGGTAAATCAACCAAAGTTCATGCAACGTGTGCAAGTTATAAAGAAAGAGATCAACGAGGAATGTGATGGAGGGGAGGAGGAAATAAAGTCAAGAGGTTTGTGAATGTCGCTGGCATAATGTCATATTTCATGATGGCTTCTTAAATTATGTGTATCTGTAATGTATTGTGTCAGAAACCTGCATCTATTTCACAGAGCAAACAGTTTTTTTGAAGAAAATTCTCCAAATCAAGGGGCCTCCAACCCAAAAAGAAATCATGAAAAAACATCAGAGGAGGTCTAGACTAAGATTTGAACAAAATTGTACAAATTTCAATAAAAAAAAAAAAATTTTAACGTTAAAAGTTATAATCTCAACTTGACTGGCATACATGTGATGTATAAGCTGGTAACTTGGAAAGACGCTAAATGTAAGTTGAATTTTTGATCAAACTCTTTCAGGCTGCACAGACAATATCATATGCTCCCAGTACCTTGTTTATTTGATCTGCTTGTACACACAGGAATACCTGTGGTAAATCAACCAAAGTTCATGCAACGTGTGCAAGTTATAAAGAAAGAGATCAAAGAGGAAAGTGATGGAGGGGAGGAGGAAAGAAAGTCAAGAGGTTTGTGAATGTCGCTGGCATAATGTCATATTTCATGATGGCTTCTAAATGTATGTGTATCAGTAATGCATTGTGTTAGAAACCTGCAACTATTTCACAGAGCAAACTCTTTTCAAAGAAAATTCTCCAAACTAAGGGGACTCAAACCCCAAAGAAATCAGGAAAAAACATCAGAGGAGGTCTAGACTAAAGTTTGAACAAAATTGTACAAATTGCAATATAACTAAAAATTGTTTTTAATAGTTATTATCTCAACTTGACTGGCCTAATAGATGGTAACTTGGAGAGACACTAAATGTAAATTGAATTTTTGATCAAAGTCATTCAGGCCGCACAGACAATAGCATTTCCTCCAGTACCTTGTTTATTTGATCAACGTTGTTCAAGCCCCTCAGAAAAAAAATCGCGTAGAAAACTAGTTTCCTTGATTAAACATCTGTTCAAATTTGTGAATTTTTTGGTGACAATTTGTTCTGTTTTTACACATAGGATTACAAGTAAATCAACCAAAGTTCATGCAACGTCTGCAAGTTATAAAGAAAGAGATCAAAGAGGAAAGTGATGGAGGGAAGGAGGAAAGAAAGTCAAGAGGTTCGTGGATGTAGCTGGCGTAATGCCATATTTCATTATGACTTCTAAAAGTTTGTGTATCAGTAATGTATTACGTCAGAAATATTTTAAAGATGTCCTAAATCATGACAAAGTATAAAAGGCATTAACCCTTTCTACAGTGCGTCCCACAAAACATGAAACCGAGATTTAGCAATGATTTATCATAACTTAATCATAAATATAATAGACAAATGACCTACCATTGTAAAGCTTAGAATGTCCTCTTTGTTCTGAAATTACTTAGATTATTCCTCATTCACGCATGAGTGACCAAAAACAATTTGAAGAAAGGATACCAAAAACTCATTTGGCGGGGGTATCTGAATTGTCAAAGAGAAAATTGCATGCCTAAAAGTTCAATATCTGCTCTTCTATTTGATACCTTAATCACAGAAAATGGTCAAGAAGTAAAAAAGTTATGTTCTCTCGAAACAATGCTTGTACGTGTATTTCCATAATTTCATTAAATAAACATGTTTTCACCGGTTTCCCGCAGAAGCTATCGCACGGTTAACAAAAGACTTAATGCATGGCTGATCGTCAACAAAGCAGAGTGTCGAGTGAGTTTGAAAGCTAGCCTGTAAATCTGCTTCATTTTATGAAATTATTGAAATTCAAGCCTTATTTAAAATGACCAGAACTTTGTCATTTCTTGACCAATTTCTGTAATTGAGTTATCAAATTAAAGAGCAGATATTTAAAAGCAGATTTTAAAAATGTGGTTTTCGTTTTGAAACCCAGATACAGCCGGCCAAGTGACTTTTTGGTATCCCCTCTTCAAATTGTTTTTGCTCACTCATGCGTGAATAAGTAGGTCATTTGTCTATTGTATTTTTGATTGAGTTATGATAAATCATTGATTAATCTCGGTTTCGTTTTTTGTGGGACGCACTGTATATTAGAATATTTGACTTCCATGAAAACACTGGTTTCTGGGAAGGTGGTGCACGGTGTACCTTGGCATAAGAATTTGGTCTGATAAGTTGTGTGAGACTTGAAAGAAAAATATCATTAAATGTTAGTGATTCATGATAACCTCACTGAGTTAAGTTTTTGCTCTCCCATGCATAAATGGCAACAAACCACCTATTAAAGGTCAAGTCCACCCCAGAAAAATGTCAATTTGAATAAATAGAGAAAAATCATACAAGTATTATGATGAAAATTTCATCAAAATCGGATGTAAAATAAGAAAGTTATGACATTTTAAATTTTCGCTTAGTTTTCACAAAACAGTGATATGCAAAACTCAGTGACATGCAAATGAGACATTCGATGATGTCCCTCACTCACTATTTCTTTTGTTTTTTATTGTTCGAATTATACAATATTTCATTTTTTACAAATTTGACAATAAGGACCAACTTGATTGAACCACATAGTATTAAACAATGCTAATTCCACATGTTCATGGAGGAATTAATCGTTGTTTCGCTTGACAATGGGGAGACAATTAGAATATTACATATTTCTCACAAAATACAAAAGAAATAGTGAGTGGATGACGTCATCAGTCTCCTCATTTGCATATCGACCAGGATGTGCATATAACTGTTTTGTGAATTTAAGCAAAACTTTAAAATGCCATAACTTTCTTATTTTACATCCGATTTTAATGAAATTTTCAGTGTTGTGCTTGTTGGATTTTTCTTTTTATACGCCCGTCTCGACGGGACGTATTATGGTATCACGCTCGGTGTCCGTCCGTCCGTCCGTTAACTTTTCCTTGTAAACGCGATAACTTCAGTTTAACTTGACCTAGGCTCATATAATTTGGTTTGTATGATACTAGCATAGATCTCAAGAAGCCTATCGATTTTGAGGTCAAAAGGTCAAAGGTCAAGGTCACAGTGACCCATTTTCATCGTACCCTTCTGCAGTCCTTGTAATAGCGATAACTTAAGTTTAACTTAACCTAGACTCATATAATTTGGTGTGTATGATACTAGCATGGATCTCAGGAAGCCTATTGATTTTGAGGTCAAAACGTCAAAGGTCACAGTGACCTATTTTCATCGTACCCTTCTGCAGTCCTTGTAAATGCGATAACTTCAGTTTAACTTAACCTAGACTCATATAATTTGGTGTGTATGATACTAGCATGGATCCCAGGAAGCCTATTGATTTTTGAGGTCAAAGGTCAAGGTCACATTGACGTATTTCATCTTACCCTTCTGCAGTCCTTGTTCACGAGATAACTTTAGTTGAACTTAACCTGGGCTCATATAGTTTGGTGTGTATGATACTAGCATGGATCCCAGCAAGCCTATAGGTTTTGAGGTCAAAAGGTCAAGATCACAGTGACATGTTTTCATCTTACCCTTCTGCAGTCCTTGTTCACGAGATAACTTTAGTTGAACTTAACCTGGGCTCATATAGTTTGGTGTGTATGATACTAGCATAGATCCTAACAATTATATTGATTTTGAGGTC
This sequence comes from Lytechinus pictus, assembly GCF_037042905.1. Taxonomy (NCBI): domain Eukaryota; kingdom Metazoa; phylum Echinodermata; class Echinoidea; order Temnopleuroida; family Toxopneustidae; genus Lytechinus; species Lytechinus pictus. Next base: position 19,248,292 of record NC_087250.1, on the reverse strand, counting down.
AGAAGGTCAAAGGTGAAGTTGCCATCTTCCACTTTGCTTGCTTGACCAATAGCTCCATTTTCCGCATTACAGACGGGCGTATTATGTGCTCGCCTAAGTGCATGACACTCTTGTTTTTATTCAAATCAACTTCTCGTTTGCGTGGACTTGTCCTTTAATAATGATCAGGATGTTATTACTATCATATACTATGTACTACGTAAAGAAAAAAATAAACTATACGCTGCATGTGAGATGCATGCTAGAGACTGTCAATGTGGGCAACCTGCAGGTAGCAAAAATAGTTACCTACAAGATCCTTTTTTTTTTTTCTTTTACTGAAAAGTTCTTGAGACATCTTCCAACCTTCACTCTTCTTTTGAAAATAGGATTAGATGTCCGTCCATCGGAGCTTTTGCAGCCTCAGCAAAGTGAAAAGAAACCGATCCTAAAGGACTTGGGAAATGGTAATCTCCTTGAATCAACAGACTTTGATAAATCCATCCCATTACAAACCAATCCAACATCATCAGGTGATCAGGGTAGTCAATCAGGTGATCTCAACACCCAGTCATGTGATCAGAAGACCAAACTAACAGAGGGAGCTCAAGGAACTGACCAAACCCCCAAGCAGTCCCAGGCAACTTCTTTGGATGACAATGGACAAGTAACTGGACAGGGTGGAAATCTTTCAGGTAAAGATGATTTAAAATGAAATGGAGTTGTATGATAGGAAGGACTTTGAATACTGGATGGACTTTTTGACTGTAATTATCCTTTGCCCGCAGTGAAGTTTTGATGTACAATCCGACCTCTCTTATCTGGCCTCCCCTTATCTAGATCTCTATATTTTCTGGATGCAAAGTTGCAGAGATTTTTTTATTTTTGTTTTAATCTAGTACGTGGGGAATAGGGATTTCAATCTAAAATTTCTACGCAAATTCACTTTGAATAAATACATTTTCCAATATAGTCTATATCTGCAACATCATTACTTTTTATGAAAATATCTTGCCCAAATCACCGAAAGAATACAAGCATTTTGTTATTTCATCACGTTTTCTTTTTATTGTTTACAAAACAATGCATGTCTCGTTAGCACGCCCAGGCCCACAGAAATTTCTGTCCATGCTCCTGCCTAGTCTTTCATTAGTATTAGGACAGCGCCATCTATCGTGTTTGAGCATACAGTTAGTGTAACAATGGCTGAATTTGCAAAGATGATCCAATTTTTTACGTTAGACTCTTACTTTCATCAAGTAATTTTCTTTCTTTCACGGTATGCTCGATGTATTCCTCTATCATTTCAGCAGGTAAATCATCCAAGAGTTTTGGCAACCACTCGATTTCATTTCCGCAAAAAAAAAAGCCATTTTTTGTACTGACAGCAGTGAAATACTGTCTGTAGGCCCACTGCAATAGATTATGTGTAGCTACCATTTGTGAGGCAGCTGCGTGTATTGAATATTGGGTCTCCCAGATCCGGATAAATCCCTTATCCAGATTGGTGCTGGTCCCAACGTAACCAGAAAAGAGAGGTCGGACTGTACATATATTGAGGTAAATTTAGCTAAAAAGCTTTCAATAGGGTAATGTTTTAATAAGGTGTATGTAGGGGCGGAGTGGATACAGGATTTTCCAAAGGGGGGGCTTTTTCAGAAAATTTTGACAGAGAAAATGTTTTCACTACCAAATTTACACATGTAGGTCATTTCTTCCATTAACAATTTGACCCACCCCCCCCCCCCCAAAAAAAAAGGGTTTCACTGCCAAATTGAGGTCATTTGTTCCAGGAAAATTTTGACAAGCAAAAAAAAAGGGTTTTCACCACGAAATCAATGTAATTTTGTCCAAAGAAAAAATTGACAAGCAAAAAAATTGAAGGGTTCACACTGCATGACATATTCCACTAACAAAAATATTTTTGTGCCTCTCAAACATTAATTCCAATTAGCAATGGTGACAGTACAGAACCTTGAGGTACACCTACCTTCACCTCAAACTCGTATGGCAGCTCAGACACTGTACTTACTCTTCTTTTGGTCAATATCCTGAATATGCTCTTGAGGCCCCCATAACACAAATGTCTGGAATTTATTTTAGGCTTCCACATTACTTACCAGTTTAATCAATTCCAATATTTATAACACTAGATATATCTTTGTTTCTTTAACATTAGGTTCTGGAATTTGCAGATGCAAGTACTGTGGATCACCCTATGCTATTCCTCTTATCTTAGCAAGGCATCTCAAGTACAAACATGGTCATAATGGTGGTATTCTGGTACCAGATTCATCCCATTCACGTTTTCTGCAGATCATCAATGGAGAAATACTAAACCCTTTTGATAAACCCAAAGAGCCTTCACATGATGAAACAGGAAGTGCAAAAATAGGAAGGAAGACTAAATATGTAATATATCTTAGGAAACCGAGTGAAAAGCAAAAACAGAATTCTTACTTCTCCAGACAATGTGAGAAGGTAATTAATCATCAAGTTGGGGATGCCATAGCAGGTGAAAGAATTCATACAGGTGATCAGCGCTATGTTTGTTATTATTGTGACAAAGCATTCTATGAAGCAAGTGCTCTCAAAGCCCATGCACAAATCCATTATGAAGTGCATGTTTGCGATTATTGTGATAAGACTTTCCATTTTGCTTCCGCTCTTAAAGCACATAGATGTAAAAGAATTCATACAGGTGAGAAACCCTTTCATACAGGTGAGAAACCCTATGTATGTGATCATTGTGGTAAGGCATTTATTCTACCAGGTCTTCTCCGCGCACATAAACGATACCATACTAGTGATAAGGCCTTTGTTTGTGATTATTGTAATAAGGCCTTCTATAGTTCCTCTTCTCTCGAAGCACATAAACGGATCCATACAGGTGAGAAGCCCTATGTATGTGATCAGTGTGGTAAGGCATTTAATGGGAAGGGTAATCTCGCAAGACATAAACGAATCCATACAGGTGAGAAACCATATGTATGTGATCGATGTGGTAGGGCATTTAGTGAAGAAACTACTTTCAGTAGACATAAACAAGGTCATGCAAATGAGAAGCGCTTTGTATGTGTTCACTGCGGTAAGGCATTTAATCAAATGCTAAATCTTAGTATACATGAACGAAACCATACAGGTGAGAAAAATTATCTCTGTGATCAATGTGGTAAGGCATTTTATAGAGCTGATCATCTCAAAGCACATAAAAGAATTCATGATTCTGACAAACCCTATGTATGTATTTATTGTGGTAAGTCATTTAATTATGCGTGTGATCTAAAAATTCATAAACGAATCCATACCGGTGAAAAGCCCTATGAATGTCATTTTTGTGATGAGGCATTTCGTCAAAGTAGCACTCTCAAAAGCCACATTACAAGTAAGCACAAGTGAGAAGCCCATTGCATGTGCGGTGAAGCTTTTTTTTTCATCTTGGAAGCAATCTCAAAAGTCGTATGCAATTCCATACAGTTGAGAAGCCCTAACAGTAACAATATGGCAGGGCATTTTGTCATCAGTAAAAACATGAACAAATCCATTCAGTGAAGAAACCCAATGGTCCAAATTCACAAAGGTAGTTTTGAAAACCATCGGTTGAACCCACTGTTTTCATATGCAGATTTCCTGTATAAATTTTCCTTGCAAGAGAACAATTTCCAATGTTGATGTGTGCTTTTCAGGTCGCCAAATTTACGCTTGTTGCCATGGTTAAGTATGCTTGAGTCCACTGTTTTAACAACAGACAGTTGACTCCTGAATAAAGTAGCATATGTATGTCTTCAATGTGCGACAGAAATTAGATGCGGATCTATCCTCACAAAACAAATTCACAGACGTTTCTGATAAATACAGTTTTAACATTTTTTAATTTACACGACATCATATAGAGGTGCATCCTGTGGAATAGTTTTTTTGTGAATCAGAAAAAAGAAAAAAGCTCTTGTATGCTTTGTGGTTGAGAAGCAAAATGCATGTGTTCAGCATCGGAAGACAGACCAGTTTGTATACTGGTGTGTTGGCTCAGTCGATAGAGCATCCGTCTCACAACCGGGAGGTTGGGAGTTCAAACCCCAGCCGCGTCAGACCAAAAGAAGTTAAAGATGGGAGTTGCTGCTACCCTGGGCAAAGCAAATTTTTGGAGTATTTCATTTCATGTCAATTTCGAACAATAAATTAAGGCTTTTCATTTTCATCATTTTTGTCTCACCTGCATAGCAGAGTGAGACTATATGCGCTGCTTTTCCGACGGCGGCGGCGGCGTCAACACCAAATCTTAACCAGAGGTTAAGTTTTTGAAATGACAGCATAACTTAGAAAGTATATGGACCTAGTTCATGAAACTTGGCCATAAGGTTAATCAAGTATTACTGAACATCCTGCCTGAGTTTCATGTCACATGACCAAGGTCAAAGGTCATTTAGGGTCAATGAACTTAGACCATGTTGGGGGAATCAACATCAAAATCTTAACCTAAGGTTAAGTTTTGGAAATGTCATCATAACTTAGAAAATATATGGACCTAGTTCATGAAACTTATACATAAGATTAATCAAGTATCACTGAACAACCTGCATGAGTTTCACGTCACATGACCAAGGTCAAAGGTCATTTAGGGTCAATGAACTTTGGCCAAATTGGGGTATTTGTTGAATTACCGCCATAACTTTGAAAGTGTGTTGGTCTAGTTCATAAAACTTGGACATAAGAGTAATCAAGTATCACTGAACATCCTGTGCACATTTTAGGTCACATGACCAAGGTCAAAGGTCAATGGACTTTGGCCATAATGGGGGTATCTGTTGAATTACCATCATAACTTTGAAAGTTGATGGATCTGACTCTTGAAACTTGGACATAAGACTAATCAAGTATCACTGAACATCCTGTGCGAGTTTCAGGTCACATGATCAAGGTAAAAGGTCATGTAAGGTCAAAGAACTTTGGCCACGTTGGGGGTATTTGTTGAATTGCCATCATATCTCTATAAGTGCATTGGTCTAGTTCATAAAACGTGGAAATGAGAGTAACCAAGAATCACTGAACATCTTGTGCGAGTTATAGTAGTTTTCAAAATTAGCACTGCTGCTATATTGAATCGCGTGATGCAGGTGAGACGGCCAGAGGCATTCCACTTGTTCATATGTTAGAATGTGTGAAAAAAGTATGTAATTTTTTGTTTTAAATTCATATTTTAAAAAATTATGTAAAATTAAGAAAAATGGGATAACTATTATGCAAATGCTGTAAAAATAATTTAAATATTAAATTTTCAAATAAATTTAATGCAGTAAAAGAAAATATGTCAGTGGCACCACGAAAATCATAAACAATATTCTTAGTATGAAAAATGCTTGAAATTATTAAATATGATTGTTGGTTATCGGATAGAAACTCTATAAAAGAGAACATTATTATTTTTTTTATCACCATTACAAAGAATCTTAACCCTAAATCTCCCGGGGTATTTTGATTCTTGTCATTCCCGGGGGGGGGGGGGGGGGGCCATTATGGCCCCCCCAAGATCTCGGCCGGCGATCGCGCGAGTGACGCAAAAATTTGCACGCCGGTAGTGTGCGATGAAATCTATAAGGCTGTATGGTAAAATTTTCCAAAATGGGATTTTATTTTATATGAATTTATTATGCTAATTTATGCATAAATCATACTTTTTGCTCTAATTCACTAAATAAAGCTCCTAGAATGCTAATTTTTGGTAAAAATATTCTTTGTAGCATTCTTAACAATCGCAATTAAAAAAAACTTCGGTTTGGAAATCAATTTCTTATGTATTTTATTGTTTTATGAATTTCTTATGTATTTCCTTGTTTTTTAATTTTTGTTTTTTATTGGTTTTTCAATGGAAATCGTTCCAGACATAATTCTGATCATAAACAAGGCAAAATTAATTAAGTTTAATCAGTAAAAGTAGAAATAATGATACATTTATGAATTTTGGCTAAATACACAATTTGCATTGAATTTGTACATGAAATCACGTTTATGAGCAATTTTGGGTCTGACATGCACTTACATAATGTTGTGTAATATCGTAACCGCGTACCCGGGCGTCACAAATTTGGTCTCAAAATTTGCGCGAGACTTGAAAGTAAAGTCAGTGAGCGACGAGGTCAAAAAATTTTGCGCAGCAGATATATCGCAAAAATTGTTGAGGGGGGGGGCCATTATGGCCCCCCCCCCCCCGGGAGAATTAGGGTTAACACTATTGACGTGTCAAGAAAGTGATTCTTATGTATTTCATTTATGGAAACCAAATTCAGGATCTGTTTCTTTCCCCCATTACATCCAAAATACGGTTTTGTCATCTAAAAATGGAAAATCCCCATGATACGACTGTATTGATAGTAGAAGGCCTATATTAAAAGAGTGATTAATGTTTTATGTAAATCTTCATGCAATATATATTATTTTTGTTTTTAGATGTCTCATGAACTTTAACAGTGCAAATCACTATTTTTAAATATTACTTTATATACCCTATCTCTTACCCCTAAAATGGCCGGGGGGGGGGGGGGTTGAATCAACCCCCCAATCAACCCCCCCCCCTCAATATTTTCTGCGATCATTCCGCCGCGCGAATTTTTTTTAGCGCGCCACTCGCAGAGTTTATACTTTTAAGTCTCGCGCATTTTTTGAGACCAAATTTACGATGCCCGGGTACGCGGTATCGAAATTACACAACGTTTTGTAAGTGCATGTCAGACCAAGGAGATATCACTCTGATATCTCCTTGGTCAGACCAAAAATTGTTCCAAAACGTGATTTTGTGTACAAAGTCAATGCAAATTGAGTTTTCTCATCTTATTCATAAAGATATGATTATTTTTACTTTAAACAGCTGAAAGCAATTGATTTTAGCATAATTATGCTTCAAAAAGGTTGTGCAATAAATCTGGTGAAAAAAACAAAGAAAAACAAAAGGTTGAAAAACAAAGAAATACATAAGAATTTCATAAAACAATAAAATACATAAGAAATTGATTTCCAAACCGAAGTTTTTGTCTCGCCTGCATAGCAGAGCGAGACTATAGGCGCCGCTTTTCCGACGGCGGCGGCGGCGTCATCATCAAATCTTAACCTAAGGTTAAGTTTTTGAAATGACATCATAACTTAGAAAGTATATGGACCTAGTTCATGAAACTTGGGCATAAGGTTAATCAAGTATTAGTGAACATCCTGCTCAAGTTTCAGGTCACATGACCAAGGTCAAAGGTCATTTAGGGTCAATGAACTTTGGCCAAGTTGGGGGTATTTGTTGAATTACCTTCATAACTTTGAAAATTTATGGATCTAGTTCATTAAACTTGGACATTAGGTTAATGAAGTACCACTGAATATCCTGTGCGAGTTTCAGGTCACATGACCATGGTCAATGGTCATTTAAGGTCAATGAACTTTTGCCGTGTTGGGGTCTTTGTTAAATTACCATTCTAACTCTGAAGGTTTATGAATCTAGTTCATAAAACTTGGACATAAGAGTAATCGAGTATCACTGAACATCCTGTACGAGTTTCAGGTCACATGACCATGGTCAAAGGTCATTTAAGGTCAATGAACTTTGGCCATGTTGGGGTAATTGTTGAATTGCCATCATAACTTTGAAAGTTTATGGATAGAGTGAATGAAATGTGGACATGGGTGTAGTTCTGTTGACAAGTCTTAAGTCACCGTTCAAATGTCATCTATGGTCAATGAACGTGGTATTATGTCATTATATGAATGGTGTTTTTGTGAATGATTATCTTATAGTAGTTTTCAAAGTTAGCACTGCTGCTATATTAAATCGCGTAATGCAGGCGAGACTGCCAGAGGCGTTCCACTCGTTTTCAATTGCCATTGTTAAGAATGCTACAAAGAATATTTTTACAAAAAATTAGCATTCTAGGAGCTTTATTTAGTGAATTAGAGCAAAAAGTATGATTTATGCATAAATTAGCATAATTAATTCATATAAAATAAAATCTCATTATTTTGGAAAATGTTACCATACAGCCTTGTAGATTACATCGCACACTACCAGCGTGCAAATTTTGCGGCGCTCGCTAGATCGGCGGCCGAGATCTCGGGGGGGGGGGGGGGTTGAACCCCCCCCCCCCGGCCACAGAACAGCCAAAAAAGCCCGGCCTAGTTAGGGTTAAGAAATTATCTAAATTCAATTTAATCACACATTTGCTTTTCTATTTTATTTCTACCTTGTACATATCTTTAATATGCCACTGTATTTTCTCCCACTTAAATTAGGGTCAATCTTTTTAAGTTTCTAATTTACTTCTTTTGACCCTCCACATTTTTGTAATGTATTTTGTATTCTCTATGGTTATGCTCTGTGTCTACGTGATATTTGCTATGATATGATATGCTTGTAGCATAAATTGTTTTTATACATTTTTATAGGAATGTGAAAATTAAACTTTGAACTTTAATTCTGTTATAAGACATATCCCACATTCAATAATACATCAATACGTAATTGATGTCAGTTTGCAGAGTTTATCCTACCTTAATCTTCAGAGTAAAGGTATCCTGCGCTATTTGTTATCTGTCATCAAGTTATCATCATCTACAATAAATGTATATAATATGAACTTGACATGTATTGCTTCGTATTTATTGAAGTTGGTTGAAAGTTAAAGTGCAATCGATCCAATAGCTATATGACTAGAACTTTTAAAATTTTTCTGTATGATTTCTATTTTTGTCTTGCCCACCAGAGGTGAAGGCGAGACTTAGGGATCCAAATGTCGTTGGTCCGTTGTCCGTCCATCACAAATCTAATGACACATAACTCCACAACCGTAAGTCGCTTTTCAACCAAACTTGGATGGTAGATGGACTTGGGGTACCTGCATGTCGTGCTGCAGTTGGAGGTCACATGGTAAGGTCAAAGGTCATTTTCAGGTCAACGTTAAAGTTTACATGCAAGACTCTCTTATGACACCTAACTCCGCAACCGTAAGTCACTTTTCAACCAAACTTGGATTGTAGATGGACTTGGGGGACCTGCATGTTATGCCGCAGTTGAAGGTCACATGGTAAGGTCAAAGGTCATTTTCAGGTCAACGTTAAAGTTTACATGCAAGACTCTCTTATGACACCTAACTCCGCAGCCGTAAGTCGCTTTTCAACCAAACTTGGATGGTAGATGGGCTTGGGGACCTGCATGTTATGCCGCAGTTGAAGGTCACATGGTAATAATAATAATGCTCAATTCTTGTATAGCGCATCACACATAGCATAGCATGTCCCTATGCGCTTAAAGAAGGAATAGTGTAAGGTAAGAATAAAGTAATCAAGATATTGATATTGGACCATTAGTTCAAAGTTGGTATTTTATGCATTGAATAGATATGTTTTAAGGGACTTTCTGAACCTGCATAAATCACTCTGATATCTCATTGAATTAGGTAAAGCATTCCAGAGGACAGCAGAGACATGAGTAAAAGCACGCTCACCATATGACTTTGTAGAGACAGAGGGAACAATGAATAATGCTTTTGAGCTTGATCTAAGATTTCGGGATGGCTGGTAATATGATACTAAATCGAGTAAATAGGATGGGGCAATTTTATAAAAACAGTTGTGTGCAAAAACTAAAAGCTTGAATACAATGCGGGAACGGACAGGGAGCCAATGTAATTCTCTGAGAACTGGAGTAATTGCTTCATACTTGCGGGTTCGTGTTACTAATCTCGCAGCTGAATTTTGAATGGTTTGCAGTTTTTTAATTTGTTTAAGAGGTAATCCTGAAAGGAGACTATTGCAGAAATCAATGTGACATAAAATAAAAGCATGTACCAATTTTTCAGTGGTGGGTTTGTCCAAGAATTCACGAAGTTTACCAATTTTGTATAAGGCATATGATGCAGAGCGACATTTTTGGGATATAAATTCATCGAATGTCAATTTATCATCAAATATAACTCCTAGATTTCTACAAGAAGTACTTGCGCGTATGTCCATTCCACCAAGTTTTAATATCTGGATTGATTCTGTTTCTCGAAAACGTGAGGAAATGTGTAAAAACTCTGTTTTTTCACCGTTTAGTTTGAGGCTATTCATCTGTGACCATTCTTTGATCTCTTGAATACATTGTGTAATTTCAGCAGTGGGGTCAGAATCCTTACACTTATTAAGGGTAACATACAGTTGTGTATCATCCGCATAAAACATTTTTTGTATATTGAACTTATCAATTATTGCCTCAAGTGGGGAAGTGTACAGTGTAAATAAGATCGGCCCCAGTACAGATCCCTGAGGAACACCTTGAGTTAAAGAGTGGAAAGTTGATTTCTCACTTCCAATGACGACACGATGGCTTCGACCTAAAAGATATGAATGAAACCATTGCAGAGCCAGATCACGTATCCCAAATCTGTACTCTAAACGTTTCAGTAGAATGTCGTGTTTAATGGTATCAAAAGCTGACGAAAAGTCTAGTAATATAAGAATTACTTCTTCACCTTTGTCTAATGATATCAAAATATCGTTTGTTACCCTAAGAAGAGCTGTTTCTACACCATAGTATTGGCGATAACCTGACTGAAATTTGGCATGTAAATTATATTCGTTAAGATAAGCTTGTAATTGAGAAGCAGCTAATCTTTCCAAGATCTTGGCAAAGAATCTTAGATTTGAAATGGGGCGATAATGTTTAAGCTCTTCCTTGTTCAAGGAATTTCCTTTTAATTTGGGAATGATGTTAGCACACTTAAATTTACTAGGGAAGCAACCAGATACAAATGATTCATTTATGATTTCTGTCATAATAGGCACAAGCTCAGGTAGCAATTGCTTAAGAAATGATGTCGGGATGGGGTCGAGATCACAAGTTGATGTAGAGGACTGCATGATTACCCTACGTACTTCTTCATCTGACACTGTTTTGAAGTGTGTAAATGATGACTTGCAGTTGGAAAGCCCCTCACCAAAACAGATGCCACTCGGCGAAGATGTAGCCGAAGATGCAACCTTTAGCTGATTGGTTATGCTTGTCACTTTCTCTTTGAAGAAATTAACAAAACATTCAGCTACTGAGTCACAGTTATTTATACTGGGAATGACTGAAGAAGTGGTAGGCTGCGTTAACCGTTCAATCTTCTTGAATAGTTCACGCGGAGTGCAGTCTCTGAGCTGGTTTCGATGATACAAACTCTTTGCAGATATCAGCTTGTCAACCTGTCCATCTATGGTGTCCGAGGGGGTAGAGTATAGTTCAGACACAAGAATGTCTTGACGAAATGCCCCAAGATCAATATTTTGGATTTTGCGAGTTCTGATCTGTACCTTTTGGGGCTTTGGTTTACGAATGTTCAAAGAGCAAGTGACGGCTACATGATCGGATGGTAGATAACCTTCTTTTGATACATTACTAATGAGGGCCTCATTTGCTCGTGTAAGGACCAGATCTAATGTGTGTCCATTTTTATGTGTTGGGAAATGGACGTGTTGCTGAAGGTTAAGAGCTGCAATATCATTCAGGAAGTTGACAGAGTTTGAGTCCGTAGCAATGTCCACGTGATAATTAAAATCACCAACAATCAGCAACTGATGTGTTGAAGATACAAGCTGCTCCATAAGTGTAGAAAATTCTTGAAGAAAAAGCTGATCAGTAGACTGTCCAGAAGCGGTTCGTTGTGGGCGATACACGACCAGAAGTCGAACCGGAACATGTCCATGAGCAGTAACGAGTACATCCATGTATTCAAATGATGTGAAGATATTGGCTGATTGAAACCTCTTGACTTTGAAGGATTGATGTACACATACAGCTACACCACCTCCTAGACGACCCTCTCTTGGCACATGATGTACGATATAGCTCTGGAGGGTGGATGATATATGTGCTAGTGGGATGTCATCACGATGATCACCTGTGAACCACGTCTCTGTTATAGCTGCGATGTCTACTCTATTGTTGATCATAAGGTCACAGAACATATGAGTCTTATTATTCAGTGATCTGGCGTTCCACAGGGCTAGGGTCACTGAATCTTTGGTGACTTCATTAGATGTCTGAGATTCATGTAGCTCTCGACGCGCTCGTCGTCTACATCTTCCCCCTTTTCGACATCTTCTTGTTCGACCTCTACAAATACCCATATCATTTAATGTGGACCATATGGTAGAAGATACATTGTATTGCTTAGAATTTAATTGGTACAGGGTAATGATGTCATACTTAATTCTAGTGGTACATATCTTAGATATATTATTTGTATAATTACTGCTGGCATAAGTAGCCTCATTATTTTTAGGGGTTGGACCTGGGTTCGGATGTACGTCCCCACACTGAATAAAACTTAACTGAAAAGTTGACGTACATGTAGGAGTACAGTAATAAGATATTCTTCTACCTACATATCGGTATCTAAGATAAGGTGGTGAATTAAGAATCACAGTTGATGGGGAATCTGTGAGAAAATGAGTACAAGTAAACTGATCGCCACCAGCTATACTGAAAAAGACATTAGAAGAAATTAAAACCAGTACAAGGGCACAGCCCTGAAACGTAAAGGTATTATGAATGAATGCCATTTGTATGAGGTTACGTAACCTATTGTGTATAATTCAATACCTTTAAATCTTCCTTTACAAAATAAGGGAACAGTATGAATGGGTACACTTCACCAAACACACTAAATAGAAAGTGGATATAGACTTGAACCTGTGCTGTACAGTATGGCTACTACTTACAAACTGAGAATCCAAACAGTCAAAAATAGTTCACACAAATACAGAAAATCCATCAAAAAATATCACTTCCAAGTGATCCTGCATAATGAGTGACACATAATGAACAAATCAGTAACAAAATCAAAATTAACCTAGAACTCAGGTCCAACCAAATCGAGGAGAAAGTTGGAGCAGCTGTGACGCGCCCCAACTTACTCCTTTACAGAATATATGTAAATGGTAAGGTCAAAGGTCATTTTCAGGTCAACGTTAAAGTTTACATGCAAGACTCTCTTATGACACCTAACTCCGCAGCCGTAAGTCGCTTTTCAACCAAACTTGGATGGTAGATGGGCTTGGGGACCTACATGTTATGCTGCAGTCCGAGGTCACATGATAAGGTCAAAGGTCATTTTCAGGTCAACGTTAAAGTTTACATGCAAGACTCTCATATGACACCTAACTCCGCAACCGTAAGTCACTTTTCAACCAAACTTGGATGGTAGATGAACTTGAGGGACCTGCATGTTATGCTGCAGACGTGGAGGGCACATGGTAAGGTCAAAGGTCATTTTCAGGTCAACGTTAAAGTTTACATGCAAGACTCTCTTATGACACCAAACTCTGCAACCCTATGTCACTTTTCAACCAAACTTGGATGGTAGATGAACTTGAGGGACCTGCATGTTATGCTGTAGTTGGAGGTCATCACATGGTATGGTCAAAGGTCATTTTCAGGTCAACATTAAAGTTTACATGCAAGACTCCCTTAACTCCGCAACCGTAAGTTGCTTTTCAACCCCGGGGGGCCACTTACATTGACGAATGGATACCATATTGCACGACCCAAAAAAGACGTAAAAAGGATGTCTTTTTTAAGATAGGGCACGTTACGTACGTAACATGATAAGGGTGTCAAAAACACAAAAATAATGAAAAAAGGGTATCTAATTTCACTAGGAAAGTTACGTGCTTAGGGTCAAATTGTGGGGATGATAAAACAAAATTAAAATGTTTTATAAAGGATGTCCTTTTTGCCCCAGCAATACGTGTTTAGAGTCCGATTTGCGCGAGGTGTGGAAGGTGCATGGGGTCGTACAAAACCAAATGATGTGTAAAGTTAAAACCGATGACCGAAGGACCCGTGACATATGAATAAAATATTGCTGTACTTGTTTAGGGGTTCATCTCAGGGAATACTTGCCAAGAGTATCGTTTTGTTTCCAATACTTGTTAAGGGTAGGGTTTTACACGCCAATACTTGTTAAGGGGTGCATTTTCAGTATATGGAAAATACGTGTTTAGGGTGCTTTTCGAGACCCCATGGTTGCGCATGGTATCCACTCGTGAATGAAAGTGCCCCCCCCCCCGGGTTTTCAACCAAACTTGGATGGTGGATGGACTTTGGGGACCTGCATGTTATGCTGCAGTTAGAGGTCACATGATAAGTGTTATTCCATCTGTCATATCACAATGAATTCTGTTGCGTGCCGGCCCTCGCAAATCACGATATTACTGGTCATTTTCATATAAGTGGGCGAGACACAAAATTGATTTTGCCTTGTTCTTTTTCTGTTTTTACCTCTCCCATCCCCCAAATTTGTCAACACTACACTACTTGAGATTTAACCCTTATAAAACGGGGGGGGGGGGGGGGGGTGATTAACCCCCCCCCCCCCGCCCCGCCACATTTTTTGGCGATAAATCGCATTTTGGAACACGTTGCTCGATGACTTTACTTTCGAGTCTCATGCAACGTTTATAAGTTGCACGCGGACCCCAAATTGCCGAAAATTCGAAATTTGTGTACATCAAATTGGCACAAATTTATAAATATATCTTTTTTTTGTTTTACTCATTAAAATCAATTTAATCTTGTCTGTGGTCAAAATGAAGTCCCCAACAACAAGTTTTCAACAGGTTCCTATAAAGAGACTCTGAACCAAAAAATAGCGAAAGAACAAACAAGTCGACAGACAAGGCGTACAATTTGAACTCTTTATTCAACACGACCCGCAGCAGGTAGGCCTTAGGAGATGCTACCGAAGTGCTTACAAAGCACGCAAAACAGTAAAAACACTTCAACAAGCCAAAGCGACCACAAGGTGGCGCTATTACATAAAATAAGCAACACACAATTAATGGCGTGATCACTTTCCCTTCTTCACTCCCTCTGGGGGGTATGATATAACAGAGATTGCAGTGACTCAGATAAACCAAAAATTAAAGCTTGTAAGAGTGAGTTATAGCTGGTACAAGCATGGGGTAGTCGTTACCACAATATTGAAAGGGAATATGACACAAGTGAAAAACGGTTTGTCCATGACAACCACCAGATAGGTACACCACCTATAATGCAGGTGAAGAAGGGAATGCTTCACACAACATGTGTGTCTAAAACACAAGCAAAAATTAAGTATGAATGACGGAAAGGCATCGATAACCGTCATACTGGAAAATACCGCGACAACCATCTGTCACATCTTGAGCGTAAGTCCAGAAAAGTAGACGTCACATATAAACGGGGCAAAGGGAGGGGGAGGGGGGTCGATTAGTCACAAATAAAGTCCTCAAAACGAGCTGGCATGCGTCGACGACGCTGGGGGCGTTGCAGCACAGGGGGGCTATTGGGTGGCGAGCTAGGGGAAAGCGCCGTCACACAAAGGGGTCGACAAAACCGGAGGGACCGGGGGAGGGGGATCCGGCTGGGTGGCATCAGGTGGAGAAGCAGTGATAACCTCATCATCGTCGCTCTGTTGGGGATCCACGGGGTCCGATTGAGGCCGGGCAGGGAAACCAGGCACCTTCAGACAGTCTGATGTTTTCACACGATAAGATGAGTCACGGAGCTGGGAGCCAACAAACTTCCTGATATTGCACCATGCACCGTCAACAGAGCCGACAAGGTAGCGAGGGCGCGCCTGAGACTTGGTGCGATCACCACGAAGATAGACAAGGTCGCCGACTTCAATACCAACATCACCCGGAAGGAGGCCGGACGGGGCCTTTGCACGTTCACTGTGGGGGTGGTTAGCCATACGCTGGTGATGCTGGCTTGCGATGAGTTCTTTGTCAGAAATGGGAATCTGAGCATGGGAGAACCCAGGACCAAAATCCAATTGAAACCAGTTGGATTTCCAACTGGTTTCAATTGGTTTTAACTGGTTTCAATTGGTTTTAACTGGAATTTAACAATTTCCAGTTGAAACCAATTGAAACCAGTTGGGCAACTGGAAATCCTAACTGGAGCCAGTTGGGTAACTGGAAATGACTTCCAATTGGAAATAATTTCTAACTGGAACCAGTTGAGTAACTGGAAATCCCAACTGGAACCAGTTGGGCAACTGGAAATCCTAACTGGAACCAGTTGGGCAACTGGAAATCCTAACTGGAACCAGTTGGGTAACTGGAAATGACTTCTAACTGGAACCAGTTGGGTAACTGGAAATCCTAACTTGAACATGCAGTTGTGTAACTGGAAATCCTAACTGGTACCAATTGGGTAACTGGAGATGACTTCTAACTGGAAAGATGGGTAACTGGAAATGAATTCTAATTGGAACCAGTTGGGTACCTGGAAATAAAACTGGAACCAGTTGGGTAACTGGAAATGATTTCCAATTGGTTTCCAATTGGAAATTTTCCAGTTACCCAACTGGATCCAATTGAAACCAGTTAATTTGCATATTATCTGCCAGTGTGCACAGATTAATGTTTTATGAGATTCATCATCATTAACAATGTATCTATTTAATTCTTTTCAATTTCAAGTGCCACACTTTTTAAAGATAAGTATTTAGAATACTTAGCAGTGAAAACCATGTTCATAAATGTTATAGATTATAATTAAAAACAGATTAAAGGATAATTAGTACACCACTAACTGTTACCAAATTACATCAAATAAAAATACATATATTTGAAGATCTTCCATATAATATATACATATGAAAGTCTGTATTTTATCAATGCCCTTTACATTGGTATTAATAGACATATAATACTGCTTCTGTGTTGGCATATGAGCAATAGTTAGTGCAAATGCTAATTAATTTGTAACTAATTAAGTTCATTCCAATTAGTTCCAATTGGAAACCAATTGGTTTCAACTGGTTCCAGTTGAAACCAAGTTGCCTCCAATTGGTTTCAACTGGAACCAATTGAAACCAGTTGCCTCCAATTGGATTCAATTGGTTTTAAGAGGGAAATTGGAACAACTGGAACCAATTGACACCAATTGCCAACTGGTTCCAGTTGCCCAATTGGTTTTAACTGGAACCAATTGGCAACTGGTTTCAATTGGAACCAATTGGTTTTAACTGGAACCAATTGGCAACTGGTTTTCAATTGGAACCAGTTGTTCCAATTTCCCTATTGAAACCAGTTGGCCAACTGGTTTCAATTGGTTTTGCCCCAATTGGTTTTAACTGGATTTTGGTCCTGGGAACTGGTCGCGTTGAGTCCATATCTCACGCGCTGACAGGCCTCGCGAACGAAGACGGCTGTTTAGGCGGGCCGTGGCCAGAGACAATGTCAAAGGAGAGAGGGGCTCGCCGCGAGGAGCATGGCGGAGCAGCTCGTCCTGAAGCTCGCGTATGGCCTTCTCAGCAACCGGGTTCTTATTGGCATTCTTGGGGCGGCCGAGCTCGATGGATATGCCAAGCGAAGCAAGCTGGTGGTCATCACGTAAGGAGGAAAACCCAGGGGCAGGATCAGTCCGAACGACAGCATGGGGGCCATCGAGTGGATGAAGCTCAACACATAGACGAATCAGAGCTTCACGAAGAGTATCCCGGCGCTCATCAGCAATGAGGCAAGTAGCAGTGTATGCGGATACAGATTCACGGAGCACAAGGATCAACTGCTTTGCCCGCTTAAGAACAGTTAACACCGACTACTTCAGGGGGATCACCAGAGGACTGAGCAGCCATTGTAGAGGGAGCAGTGCGGAGAGAAGCACACTGGTGGCATCGATCAGTGACCTGCTTGATGGCGTGATCCATATCCAGGGCGAAGAAGTGCCTGTTGACAACGGATTTGAGCTGACTCTGTGTTGGGTGATCAAGTTGGAGGTGAATGGATGTGAGGATACCAGCAAGGACGTTTCGAGGCACGATAATGCATTCACGTGGGGAAAGGAGGGGAACTTCTCTACGCACCACAAGGAGACCATCACGTGCTATTGTGGCAACGCGAAGATACCGCTTGACATCCTTGATGTCAGTCAACTTCTTGGATGGACGCGTCCCCTGATGGAGGTGGGCATGTGTGCGTCGAAGATCAGAACATTCAGCCTGGATGCTGTGCCAGGCAGACTGTGACGTGAAGGGGAGTTTCTCTCGGCCAGCAAGGACTTCACTCGGTGTGATCCGATGGACGACGGAATCTTCGGTTGTGTTGATGAACAAGCAAATCTGACACGAGGGATCAGCACAAGGAGCAGCATTACGACTAGCAAAGTCAGATGGGATGTTAACAGCACCAGCCAGGTGCTGGATGGAACACTGATACCTACTGACATTGGAGAGGAAGGTATACACCCGAGGACTTGCAGAGAACACACCACGACACAACTTCTCAAAGGCTTGGACACAGGGTTTGCTATCTGTGAGAATACATGAGTGGTGACGGGATTGAACCATATATGGGCCGAAATGAGTGCAAGCAGCCGAGATAGACAGGGCTTCGACTTCACAGGGTAACCATGTGATCTGCCGCCCGCGCAGTTTTGCACTGTAAAATCCAGCCAGATGAGGCTTGCCAGCCCTGGTAACGTACATCGTAGAGCCAATTCCATGGTTCCGGACAGCGCCATCCGTGACGATCCAAATCTGATCAGATGGATGGGGGAGTGTAATGGTACGAGGAGAGGAAAGGGCATCTCGACAAGCTTGGAAGGCATCGCGTAAGTCATCAGACCAGTCAATGCGGTCAGAAGAAGAACGACCAGCAACAACAGCATCTAAGGGGCTGAGCAACACAGCACAATGAGGAACAACTCGTGAAATCATCTTGTAGGCACCAATGAATGATCTCAAACCCTTGACAGTCTTGGGTAGGTCACAAGAGGCCAGGGCCGCGACACGGTGTGGGCTAGAGCAAAGAGTGCCCTGAGACCAGATCCAACCAAGAACGCCAGTTGATTTGGGGCAAACGACTGTCTTCTTAGGGGAAAGGCGAAGTCCAGCAGAACGGAGAGCATGTAAGACACGAGTCCAATTATCCAAGAGCTCATTGGGGGTATTCCCCCCACAGAACAAGTCATCGGCCAATTTGACAACCACACCTTCATGTAACAAATCACCAAGGACACGGCACATCAGCTCCTCAAGGGCTGTTTCTGATCCAGGCATTCCCATTGCTGACCTAGTGTATACCCTTACTCCGCGAAATGGAGTTGCCACGCCACAATATTTCATTGAGGCCTTTGCAAGGGGGATCTGATAAAAGGCACTGATAAGGTCTGAGGTAATAAGGTACCGCCATTGACCAATATAGCGAAGGGTTGAGTCAACGTCAGGTAAAAGGGATGGTTGTGGTTTGGAGTAACGTCCAACATCGGCAAAGGCTGTTACGAGTCTAAAACCACCATTGGGTTTCTTTACCAAGAAAGAAGGATTGAGGTACTCTACAGTAATGCCCACATCCTCTGGGCGGGCAAACACACCGACTTGTTCCAACTCATCAAATTTGTTTTGAAGTTCAACGAGGGATGGGCGGGCATACATGGGCAAGCGGCCCTTCCGCTGAGGAGGCTGGACCGGACCCATGTTCACCACCGCTTCAAATGGACCAGCAGAACCATTGTAACCCTTGAACGCAGGATCGAACACGTCATCAAACTCAGAATGGAGCATGGCAAAGTCCTGTCGTAAGCTAGGAGAGAGGATGCTATCCGGATCTAATGAGATAGCATCGGAGTGTTTACTAACTCTAGGTACGGAGGGCCGTGGCTTGACCGGCTCAGGTACAAGTGGGCCAGATTTAGTTGACTCATTAACATACACGGGCCTAACTTGACAAAAATGCTCGTTCTTGCGGAGAAGACGAGGCTCATCCGAGAGATTTGGGATACGAACTTTGCCTGCTACACTTGATATGATACAGGGATCAGGCCATGACTGGCGAGCGCTGGAAGGAACTTTCGAACTGACAACACGGGGTTCGAGGGCAACAGTCTCATGGGATAACAAATCAACAGGAAGTGTCAATTCAACAAAATCACCAGGCCATAGGACGGTGGACTGCGGAGGGGCACGAAGGACATGTGCCCGACGAACAGCATGTGACTTCTTTTTAGACAAGGGCTTAGAGCCATAAGTAATCACTAAGTCATCGCCGATGCATATTTGGCGTTTGGCAGGCCGAACAGAGACATCATTGAGTTCCATAAAGGGAGTCCCAGCGAGAACTTCAACATCCAACTCATGAACAACAAGACCCTCAAAAACAAGTTGCTGAGATTCACGTGAGAAGGTGAGGCATGTTTCTCCTACTACTTCCAAGGGAGACACACCATCCGCCTGATGTGCAGACTGCGAACTAGGTTTTATTTCACCGCCAAGGGCTTGCACAGTTGCGGCACGAATCATGTTACCTGTGGCACCACTGTCCACCGTAATACGGGTGGTATGGTGCCCAAAAAAGGCATCAAAATACGGAGACTGGCGAATCTGTACTCGCATGGCAGAAGTTTGAGAATGCTGAGGATTCTCATCTGTGGGGCTGACAGCTGATGGAGCTCGTTCAGGCTCCCCAGAATCACTGTTGTCGTCAAAGTTCTCGTCTTCAAAGATATTGGCGACTTGTCGGGCTTTGGCTATGAAGCGACGATCTTGTTCTGGCAAATATGTACACTCGCTAAGGTAATGAGTATCGGGCCGGCGAGCCTCACGGCAAAGAGGGCAGTATTTGTGAGGACGTGTTTTATCGGAATACTGTGGTTTCGCAGTGCGGCGTGGTTGAGCCTGAGTGGGAAACTTGCTCATGCGTCCCTTCCGCTGAGGGAAAGAGGCATTAGCACGCATAGCACGAGAGTTTTCGGAGGAGTGAATCTCATCGAGCAGGCTGTTGAGAGCTTGAGAAATCTCTGGCTTGAGAGATGAGAGAGATCGAGCGCGTAGCTCCCCAGGACCAAAATCCAGTTGAAACCAATTCGAGCAAAACCAATTGAAACCAGTTGGCCAACTGGTTTCAATAGGGAAATTGGAACAACTGGAACCAATTGAAACCAGTTGCCAACTGGTTCCAGTTAAAACCAATTGGGCAACTGGAACCAGTTGGCAATCGGTTTCAATTGGTTCCAGTTGAAACCAATTAAGCAACCAGTTTCAGTTGTTCCAATTTCCCTATTAAAACCAGTTGAATCCAATTGGAGGTAACTGGTTTCAATTGGTTCCAGTTGAAACCAATTGGAGGCAACTGGTTTCAACTGGAACCAGTTGAAACTAATTGGTTTCCAACTGGATCCAATTGGAACTTCCAGTTGGAATGACTTAATTAGTTACAAATTAATTAGATGCACTAACTAATGCTCATGCCAACAAAGAAGCAGTGCTATGTCTATAATACCATTGTAATGTGCATTGATAAAATAGACTTTCATAATGTGTATATATTTACATGAAAGATCTTCAAATATATGTATTTGTATTTGATGTAATTTGGTAACAGTTAGTGGTGAACTAATTATCTTATAATCTGTTTTAATTGTAATCTATAACATTTATGAACATGGTTTTCACTGCTAAGCATTCTAAACACTTATCTGAAACAAGTATGGTACTTGAAATAGAAAAGAATTAAATAGATACATTTTAAATGATGATGAATCACATAAAACATTAATCTGTGCACACTGGCAGATAATATGCAAATTAACTGGTTTCAATTGGAACCAGTTGGGTAACTGGAAATTACTTCCAATTGGTTTCCAATTGGAAATTTTCCAATTGGAAACCAATTGGAAGTCATTTCCAGTTACCCAACTGGTTCCAGTTAGGATTTCCAGTTACCCAACTTGTTCCAGTTAGGATTTCCAGTTACCCAACTGGTTCCAGTTAGAAATCATTTCCAGTTGGAAGTCATTTCCAGTTACCCAACTGGTTCCAGTTGGGATTTCCAGTTACCCAACTGGTTCCAGTTAGGATTTCCAGTTACCCAACTGGTTCCAGTAAGGATTTCCAGTTACTCAACTGGTTCCAGTTAGAAATCATTTCCAGTTGGAAGTCATTTCCAGTTACCCAACTGGTTCTAGTTAGGATTTCCAGTTACCGAACTGGTTCCAGTTAGGATTTCCAGTTACCCAACTGGTTCCAGTTAGAAATCATTTCCAGTTGAAAGTCATTTCCAGTTACCCATGCAACTGGTTTCAGTTAGGATTTCCAGTTACCCAACTGGTTCCAGTAAGAAATCATTTCCAGTTGGAAGTCATTTCCAGTTACCCAACTGGTTCCAGTTAGGATTTCCAGTTACCCAACTGGTTCCAGTTATAGAAATCATTTCCAGTTGGAAGTCATTTCCAGTTACCCAACTGGTTCCAGTTAGGATTTCCAGTTGCCCAACGGTTTCCAGTTAGGATTTCCAGTTACCCAACTGGTTCCAGTAAGGATTTCCAGTTACTCAACTGGTTCCAGTTAGAAATCATTTCCAGTTGGAAGTCATTTCCAGTTACCCAACTGGTTCTAGTTAGGATTTCCAGTTACCGAACTGGTTCCAGTTAGGATTTCCAGTTACCCAACTGGTTCCAGTTAGAAATCATTTCCAGTTGGAAGTCATTTCCAGTTACCCATGCAACTGGTTTCAGTTAGGATTTCCAGTTACCCAACTGGTTCCAGTAAGAAATCATTTCCAGTTGGAAGTCATTTCCAGTTACCCAACTGGTTCCAGTTAGGATTTCCAGTTACCCAACTGGTTCCAGTTATAGAAATCATTTCCAGTTGGAAGTCATTTCCAGTTACCCAACTGGTTCCAGTTAGGATTTCCAGTTGCCCAACGGTTTCCAGTTAGGATTTCCAGTTGCCCAACTGCATGGTTTCAACTGGAAATTGTTATATTCCAGTTAAAACCAATTGAAACCAGTTGAAACCAATTGAAACCAGTTGGAAATCCAACTGGTTTCAATTGGATTTTGGTCCTGGGTCAGTGCCATACCTCTGCTTAACCAGATGAGGGAGATCAGCATGGATCAATTGTAACCATTGGAGGACTATGAAATTCTCAAGTGTAGGAGTCAACTCTTCATCTTCAGAATCAGAAATCACTTCACCATGGTGAGATATACCACCATTAACCTTAAGGAGATTATCATCAACGAAGGCAAGGATTCTTTGATACAAATCCTCCGGGCGTTCATCCGCCTCTAGCTTGATATTGCAAAAATCAAGGAAGTGGGCACCACTGCTTTGAAAGCCATAATGTAGCCTGATTTTGCCCCAAATGTCAACTAGTGAACTAGAATCACGAATGATAGAATTGCGCGATATTATCGGGCAGTAATTCGCAATTTGCCCAAGCATTAGCTCCAACATGCTCGCTTTCTGTTGGGCAGACCGCCTGGTCTCTGACGGCTCGGAAAGTGGGTCACTAGACATACCACGTAGTGGCCCAGGTAAAAAAACCAGTTAAGTACCAGTTCATCCAACTGGTACTGGTACCAGTTGATTCCAGTTAGCGAACTGGATTCAATATGGAAATTGGAATACTGGAATCAACTGGAATCCAGTTGACAAATTGTAACTGGTACCAGTTGGAAATACCAGTTGGCAACTGGTCCTAACTGGTACCAGTTTCCAACTGGTACCAGTTAGGACCAGTTAGAAACACGAGTTGTCAACTGGTGCCAGTTAAAACCAGTTGGAAACACCAATTGTAAACTGGTGCCAGTTAGGACCAGTTGGAAACATGAGTTGTCAACTGGTGCCAGTTAAAACCAGTTGGAAACACAAATTGTCAACTGGTGCCAGTTAGGACCAGTTGGAAACATGAGTTGTCAACTGGTGCCAGTTAAAACCAGTTGGAAACACCAATTGTCAACTGGTGCCAGTTAGGACCAGTTGGTAACATGAGTTGTCAACTGGTGCCAGTTGAAACCAGTTGGAAACACCAGTTGTCAACTGGTGCCAGTTAGAACAAGTTGGAAGCACCAGTTAGGACTAGTTGGAAACACAAATTGTCAAGTGGTACCAGTTAGAAACACCCTGCAATGTATAGCATAAACAAAAATGAATCATGTGGATATGTACATTCCTGATCTTTCACTCTTCTCGTATAATCACTCCTTCGTTTTCCTTGCGCACACACACATTAGAATATTGGTGTCAACACCCCCCCCCCCCCCTCTCAGGCGGTTATTAACTTATTTCAATTAATTATCTTCAATTATCTTTACATTGAATGTCCACTCCTGTTATAACAATGTGCATGGACAAGTGAAATAATTATCCTTGCACATAGGACTGATGAAATGAAACAAGGTAAATTTGTAGCATTGTATTGAAACCTTGTTAATTTCCACATGCACAATATAACAGGATTGGACTGTAAACTTGCTCTGGTAAATCAATCCCTCAGTCTCTTGAAATCTGTACCAAAAAACATCAGAGAATGACAAGTCACAAAAAACATCTATATGGTATTGAAACTGGGAATTTAATGAAAGAAAATTATGTTACAAACTGTAACATGCTGTGTATAATTCTTGTATTATGTGTCAACAAAGATCATTAACTTACACAGTAAATATGTAGTCAATCCAATTTTTACAAGCTAGCTTGGAGACAAAATTTGAATATAATGCATCTAAGCATTTACCTTCAATATGTACTATTTTTAAAGGAATGATAAAGGAGTCTTTTTTTAATTATTATTTATTGAGATCTTGGGGCCCTCACTGGCTCTGAAGAGGAAACGTGAGACAGGTACCTTCCTTTCCTGTAGTGGCACTTGATCTTTGCTGGTAGATGCGATGTATCTGAAGATTAGAAAAAAAAAACAATGGAATTAAAAATAATAAGTACAGTGAATACCGTAATACAAAATTTCAGGGGTGTAAAATTATATCTGCACATAAAGAAAATACATGGGATAGTGAAACTTCTCTAAGTTCCATATTTCAATGATTCAATTATAAATGATAGACAGCACATCATCATTTTTATTACAACATGTATAGTAAGTTCACATGGTCTTGGGAATACTTCTGAAATTGACATCGCAGAGATGAAATTGCCTCGACCTTATACCTATACATTTATTTTAATAATAAAGACTTAGACTATGTATGTTTGCATATATGTATCTAGGAGTCTATGTTGCACATTATCTGCTAACATCTGATGGGTATTTCATGATTGTCAGTGCCGACTATTTCAGTGAAATCATTGCTTTTGATTGGCTGAGAAGCACTGGCCTCTGACTGTTACTATGGTAACTGTCGGAAAAAGACAACTTGTTAATGCTGACAACTTTCAAAAAGCAGTTCCCAGAGCATGTTTAAAAACGCAAGACAAAGCAAAAAAAAATTGAAATTCAAAATTTTATCCGAGGATTAAAGGGATGGTCCGGGCCGAAAATATTTACATCTAAATAATACTTGAGTAAAATTCACAGAGCAAAATGATGAAAATTTCATCAAAATAGGATAACAAGAAGTTATTGAATTTTAAAGTTTATCAATATTTTGTGAAAACAGTTGTATGCACTTCGTCATGAATATTCATTAGGTGGGCTGATGTCACATCTCCACTTTCCTTTTTTTATGTTACTAGATGAAATCATAAATGTTTGATTTTTTCATACATGTGTAAATGATGCGTCTCCATTGTAATGAAATAAGTTGCGTCAATAACTAATGCACCTAATCAGTTGTCAATCCAATTGTCAATAGTTCTTGGTTAAAAATATCTTAATAAACCTAATCTCATATAATAAAATACAAAAGGGCAATTGGGATATGACAATGACATCATCAGTCAACCTAATGAATATTCATAAAGACATGCCTAGAACTATTTCACCGGAATAATGCAAATCTTTAAAATTCAAAACCTTAATTAGTTATCCAATTTGATCAAGTTTTCAGCATTTTGCTCTGTGAATTTTACTCTATTTATTGAGATATGTTTCCAGCCTGGACCATCCCTTTAATTCTACTTCTACGGTACCCCTACACATACTGGTAAGTCAGAGGTAAAAACAACGAGAACCAATTTAATTTCAAAGATACAAAAATACCTCAGCCTCCAGATTTAAGAAAAATTCAGGAAATGTTATTTTAGTTCAGACTAATTGTGCACGTTTCATTTCGGAGGTCAATCTGAAATTATACTTCCAGTTTTAAATTCACGCCATTTGGTTATGCAAAAGCATGAATTAAAATTGATGGGCATGGGCCCATGTCACTGGCTAGCCTAGAGGACTCCATGAAGATAATTTTATAATTTTTACATTGTATTTTCATCACGGAGCCTAGACAAGCCTCCTATAAGGTTGCTCATACAACTGTGTAAACAAAGATAGATTTCCCTCGGAAATCCACCTTTCCCCATAATGATTTTTGGGCAAACATTACATTTTTACATTTTGTAAGCCTTGATACTCTAAATGTGTACAAAGGCTTAAAAAAAAATTAATTGTAAAATGTACAAATTGGAAATTTTCTTACAAAAAGGATCACTTGCTTGCAGATCTTGTCCTCACTGCCTCTGAAGAGTTCACGTGCGACAGGTACATTCCTTTCCTGTACTGGCACAAATTCTTTGCTGGTAGATGCAATGTATCTGGAGAATTTTTTCAAAAACAATGGAGAGAAAAATAATCAGTGCAGTGAACAACAGCGAATAACAAATACGTCTATATTACAGTGAATAGCAATACATGTCTACACCTAAGGCGGGCAAGGGTTACTACAGTACAGAGTGTTGTAAAATTCCATTTGCACATGAAGAAAAATACATGGGATTGTGAATCAATTTTTACATTGTATTTTCATCACGGAGCCTAGACAAGCCTCCTATAAGGTTGCTCGTACAACTGTGTAAACAAAGATAGATTTGATTTTTCCTCGGAAATCCACCTTTCCCATAATGATTTTTGGGCAAACATTTAATTTTTACATTTTGTAAGCCTTGATACTCTAAATGTGTACAAAGGCTTAAAAAAAATTAATTGTGAAATGTACAAATTGGAAATTTTCTTACAAAAAGGATCACTTGCTTGCAGATCTTGTTGTCCTCACTGCCTCTGAAGAGTTCATGTGCGACAGGTACATTCCTTTCCTGTACTGGCACACATTCTTTGCTGGTAGATGCGATGTATCTGAAGAATTTTTTTTAAAACAATGGAGAGAAAAATAATCAGTACGGTGAACAGTGAATAACAAATACGTCTATATTACAGTGAATAGCAATACATGTCTACACCTAAGGCGAGCAAGGGTTACTACAGAGTGTTGTAAAATTCCATTTGCACATTAAGAAAAATACATGGGATTGTGAATCAATGATTAAACTATAATGATAAACAGCACATCATCACATTTATTTAAAAAATGAGTAAGTTCACTTGGTCTTGGGAATACTTCTGAAATCGATGTCGCAGTGATCAGTCCTTCATGTTTATAATTCCATGGAGCTCAATAAATGGCTCTCCTTATGTTTTTGAGGAGCTCAATCGAGCTCCTCCGAATTTGCTTTCCTAGACACACTCAATTTTATAAAATGCTCAATTGTTGTAGATTGTTATTAAAATTGTAAATGCAACAGCTGTGTAGCTATTAATTAATCTGTGGTGAAACTAGGCTTGGGTCATGTACAAAAATATCGCGCTCCTCAAAAAAAATTATTAGGCCTAAAAAAAGTGCTAGAATTTCATATTTTACATCTTTAAAACCATGAAATCACCATCTCTTTTCCATAATTCTCATAATAGAAGATACACAAAGACCCCAAAAGAAAACTTGACATCTGAATTACCTAACTTACAGCCTCCTCGCATGGAGGGCAGCAACGAAGTATTCGGATCTCCACTCCTGGCGGTTCTGAGCTGGGCCTTCTTCTGGAAACTACCGGTACCCCAGCGGCCCCCCAGGTCATGTTCACTGACTTCATCTCCTCCTCGAGGCTCAGTATGACTCCAGGTGGTTTTGGGTCTCCCTCTCTCCTGAAATACACACAGTCAAAAAGTGATAAACAGCTATTCATGAAAAAATCTGACTCTTAAAATGGTGGAAAAAATAATGAATTTCGATTTTCGGCATTTCATGTGATTCTCATCAAAATCCTCAAATCGTGTGTAAAGTTATTGGTGCGCAGACACGAGGCACTGGCCACTATCATAATGTTAAATCTGAAATTGAAAATCATAACTGGCCGAGTCTCAGATTTTTCCCAAGAAAATCAGTTTCACACATATCTCTCTCATTTTCTAAATAGATTTATTTTGCATACTTACTTATAACAATATATGGAACAATATCAACTGAAAGATTTTGTGAAATGAAAAGAAATTCATGTTAAATCTTAACACAAATCGTAAGGTCAATATGATGTAGGGGGCCTATGTGCGCAGACTTGCACCGGCATGGCAGCCACACATCCACGCCCGAGTAGTCGCGGCCGGCAGGCAGCGCTGAGGGGCAGTAATGTCCTGACGAACTCTAACGTTACAGCTAGCCCCGCAGCTAGCTGCGAGCCGCGCCATTTAACAAACTACGAAAAGAAAATCATAGAAAATTGTTAACTTACCTGTAGAGCCTACTGCGAATGTCTTAGCTTTCAAGTCATTGTCCAAATCTGGTCCGTGTGATTTCAGTGGTTGAATTATTATTAAAACGGCCTTCTTTACCCTTCTTTATCGCTCTCGATAAAAGTGCAATGCAAATTAACGGCGCGGCGAAGATGGCTATTTCAAATTCAAATTAGATTGGCGGTTTGCGTTAAGTTTGGCGGCTGGTTAATTTGCATAATTATACTGACGACAGCGATCAGTGGCACTCAGTGCGCATGCGCAGGCCCGCCCGCGCCCGTTGATTGAAGGAAGATCTGCTGAGTCAGGAATAATGAAGGGGGGGGGGGGGTCTAAAGCAAGAAAGAAGTTTTAAAATAGATATATACGAACTTCTTAACATAAAAAATTTCTTCTTGTTTGGTTTTAGTTGGCAACCAGTCTAGAAATGACGATTTTTGCCTCTGCTTTTGGAGCTTTTTTTTTCTTTTGAAGTTTATGAATGAATTAGCTTAATATTTGTTCTTTATTTCTATTTCATTTATTTTCTTTTTCTTTAAAAGATAAAGATAGCCTTGCTTAACATGACAAGGTTGTAAACTAGCAATAAATATGCGCGTTATAAATAGAAAAAAATAGCTATTCTATTTACCTTCAAAAATATTTTTAAAATATCAGTGAGTTAAAAAAAAGAAAAATACACTAATTTTTATATGATTTGAAAAAATAGTTTAAAAAAGTCCTCTTTAACTTAAATTAGAAAAAAGGGATTAAATAGGAAGAAATATTTTTTCTCGCAACAAATATCTAGGATAACAATTTTTTTAATGTAAACTAGAAAATTTCACTGAGAATAACATGTTTCGATTCAAGTTATATGGTAATATCGAACCACATACTTTAATGAAACTTTTCAAGGTGGAAATATTAAAATTAACATAAAGAATAATTAAGTTAGTTATTATGTAGATATTTTTTTCCTCTTATCCTCAATCGAGCTGTTTTAATCACAACAACGTATATATATATATATATATATATATATATATAGGATGGATAAATGCATGGCATTTATTGTGGTAAAAGGCTGAATTTCATGAATTTGTACAGAGCAAAATTTCAGTAAACAAATAAGCAACAAAAAAATAACAAAGTATACTAATGTATAATATTGGAAAGGGGATACAAAAAGAAAAGTATACAGGGGGGGGAGGTAATGTCAAAAGCAGGAACGGGCAAAGGTTGGGAGTAGGCTAAACTTTATATACCTTTAACATAATGAACATTTTCACATAAATATATATTTAACCAATGTTGAATAAATAACAATACATGTAGATTAAAGAGTGGATTGTATGAAATAATACTTGCTTTTTTAAGAAAAGTAACGCTGTGTTGATGGTTACAATAATAATAGTTATAGGAAACACATTCATGAATGATAATCATAAAGAATTATCTCAAAAGGAATTAAAAACAAAGATAAGAGGACTTTGAAGTAATATGATCTGTACAAAAAATATAAATATTAATGCAAAGTGGGTTACAGCTATATTGATCCAGTACTGTCGGGTAAGAAATTTGAATGATTACTGCAGATATCAACAATTACAAAAATATTTCAAAAGTCAGTTACAGTTTAAATGAAGCGACAAATAAAACAACAAAGGTATGAAAACATAGTTCTTATATAATATATATACATATATATATATAAACTCTGTTGGAAATAAGTACAATGCATTACCACTCTGCCTCTTATATACATATATATATATGTATATATTATATATGTATATATTATATATGTATATATTATATATGTATATACAGGTTCTTACTAGAATCAACTGGTAAGTCCTATTGGTTCTAACTGGTATCAATTGGTTTGATATTCCAGTATGGTTAATGGGTTTCAAGTGGGTTATGGTAGGTCTATGGGTTCCAACTGGTAAAATATGTCCAGTATGGTTTATGGCTTTTAACTGGAATCAACTGGTAGTATACCAGTAATGTATGCTGGATTTAACTGGTATCAATTGGTTTGAAATTCCAGTATGGTTAATGGGTTTCAAGTGGGTTATGGGAGGTCTATGGGTTCCAACTGGTATAATCTGCTCCAGTATGGTTTATGGCTTTTAACTGGAATCAGCTGGTAGATATGCCAGTAATGCCTATATTGGTTCTAACTGGTATCCATTGGTTTGATATTCCAGTATGGTTAATGGGTTTCAAGTGGGGTTATGGGAGGTCTATGGGTTCCAACTGGAACACCCTGATCCAGTTTGGTTTATGGGTTTTAACTGGAATCAACTGGTAGGTATACCAGTAATGCATGTTGGTTCTAACTGGTATCAATTGGTTTAATGATATACCAGTATGGTTTATGGGTTTAAGGTGGCATTAACTGGTATATACACCCATTGGGTTTCTATGGGTTCCAACTGGCATCAAATGGTCCAGTTTGGCTAATGGGTTTTAAACTGGAATCTATTGGTAGATAAACCAGAAAGGCCTATTGGTTTTAACTGGTATTAACTGGTGTACTAATTTATACCAGTATAGTTAATTGGTTTCAACTGGAATAAACTTGTATGTTTTCAGCATGTCCAGTTGGGACAATGGGTTTCAACTGGAATATACTGGTATGGTGGGAGTTTACCAGTTGTGCCAATTGGTTTCAACTGGTACCAGTTGACTCCAGTTGAAACCAGTTAAAATTTCAACTGGTTTCAACTGGTTTTTTTACCTGGGGGGTCATGTTTTGTTTTCTTATGCCACGTGAAATCGGCACCTAAGAATATGGCAAAATTGGGATCGAGAGTGAGGATGTAAATCAAATTCTGCTTCCAATTCTCAAAAGATGTAACGGATTCGTTTTTGGTGAGACACCATTGTTTGGGTGCTCTGGGGGTAGCCATAGTTTTAGTGACAAGTAACTGGATAGATGGGACTATGATAGATCTACCGTACCGTTATGCCGAGCCGTGTTTGTGAGTGAAAGTTAGTACACTTACCCCAACAAGCTAGAGCTGGATGCCTGACTGCTAGGAAAGCACGAAGACCGTTTGGGCAGTGAAAAGGCTAGGATCCGTTTCCAAAGCTGCCACCACGAAAGAACAAACAAGTCGACAGACAAGGCGTACAATTTGAACTCTTTATTCAACACGACCCGCAGCAGGTAGGAGATGTTATAAAATAGCTGTATTATTTCAAGCATCGCGATTGGTCAATACGCGTCACATGACATCCAACTTTTTTTGTGCACTGCACGGGAGTGCAAAAGGTGTGCAACGAAAATTGACATTGCACGCTCGAGCAAACCAGTGCGGTAGAAGTCCAACAAAACTGTACTGTAACTTTTTAAAAAATTGTTTCTGTGTTGCTATTTTATAAAACAAATAATGCACTTGATCTGTCGTGCGTAAAAGTAAATGCAGAGAAAGCTCGGTTTCTTCAGATGGAGCACACTGGGCACTCGCCGCAAGCGGCTCGTGCACAGTGCGACTCCTATCTAAAGAAACCTCGCGTGCTCTGCATTTCCACTAACGCACTCGGCTGCATGCATTATTTGTATACTACCGAAGTGCTTACAAAGCACGCAAAACAGTAAAAACACTTCAACAAGCCAAAGCGACCACAAGGTGGCGCTATTACATAAAATAAGCAACACACAATTAATGGCGTAGCATTTAGGGGCATTTTTTAGTTAGAGCATACTAATGATTTTATGCATAAATAAATAAACATTTTTGATTAGCAATTAGATTTTTGAAAAGTCTGATCTTATACTATTATATTAGGCTAGGGACTACTAGTTTTGTAGATTATGCCATGGCCTGGGGGATTGCACGAGCGATAGCCGAGATCATAATCAGCCCCCCCCCCCCTATTCAGTCTCCTTAGGCATTTAAATTGCCCAGTCTACTAGTATTAGGGTTAATCCACGAAATTAATATTTTTATTATGGTTCCATGAGCCTAATTACAACAGAAAGGCTAAAGATATTCGTTCGACACAATTAACCAATTCAATTTTTGTTCAATCTGATATTACTGATTGACAATTTAAGTGTATGAATGTAATTGAAAATCTAACACTGATTCTAGAAATGGTAACTACTGAACTTCATTTCCCCAAATTGGGAAGATATATCGGAACTATTTTTTGACGGGTGGAAGAATTAGGGCCATTTTACTGTTTCAGTTGATAAATTTGATCCCATCATAGTTATCTTGATAAATGGCGATTTATTTTTAAAATGAGCTGGCTATGATACTCTTCTCTGGTCAGATATGGAATGTCAGATATATATCCTATCCAATAGTAATAAACATTCGACCCTCTAATTTCACGTTTATTGTTAACACATGTTAACACAAGTCTATGGGGAATGTTTTACGCGCGTGACACCGTATGATAAAGTTTTTCTTGGACAAATTGCTTTCCATACATTTAATGTTACCGTATGCTCAATAATACAAATCATGAAAGGAAAAAAAAGAGTGGACGCATCACAAACCCATTGATAACACGAGCCGCGCCCAAGGCCAAGACAGTCAACAGAAATAGAGACCTTATACATTTCGCATGGGCACAGCTGACTTGAATCTTTTCAATTACGAGAATTGAGTATTTGAGATAGAGTCTGGGGCCGAGTCTGGTGAGTTCTTTCACTATGATTTAATTACAGATCTGCAGTAGAGTAAGAGTAAGACGTGAAATCACCTCCGTACCGCCTACCGGTAGCGGTACGGTACGTACGTACCGTACGGTATACGGCGTGAAAGATGCAGAGACAATTCAGCGCGTACCGCCTACCGGTACGGTAGGACTAGGATGGGGGATCGGGGGGAAATAATAAGATGGCAAATATAGCGATCTTCAACGCTTATATATAAGCGTCGAAATTTGTAGCCATCTCCTTGTATTGGTATATTATACGACGTGTCAAATTGTAGCGAACTAGTTCGCTATTTCCAGATCTCCTCTATATATACACGAGGGGGGAATTGTAGCGAACTAGTTCGCTATTTTCCAGATCTCCTCTATAAATAATATATACATACGACGGGAAATTGTAGCAAACTAGTTCGCTATTTTCCAGATCTCATCTAGGCCTAGGCCTATATACATACGACAGGAAATTGTAGCGAACTAGTTCGCTATTTTCCAGATCTCCTCTACATACGACGGGAAATTGTAGCGAACTAGTTCGCTATTTTCCAGATCTCCTCTATATATATATACGACGGGAAATTGTAGCGAACTAGTTCGCTATTTTCCTGATCTCATCTATATACATACGACGGGAAATTGTAGCAAACTAGTTCGCTATTTTCCAGATCTCCTCTATATACATACAACGGGAAATTGTAGCGAACTAGTTCGCTATTTTCCAGATCTCCTCTATATACATACTTACGACGGGAAATTGTAGCGAACTAGTTCGCTATTTCCAGATCTCCTCTATATATATACGACGGGAAATTGTAGCGAACTAGTTCGCTATTTTCCAGATCTCCTCTATACAGTGCGTCCCAAAAAAAACTATACACTTTTGAAATTGTACAATTTCCCATCGTATGTATATACAGGAGATCTGGAAAATAGCGAACTAGTTCGCTACAATTTCCCGTCGTATATAGAGGAGATCTGGAAATAGCGAACTAGTTCGCTACAATTTCCCGTCGTATATAGAGGAGATCTGGAAAATAGCGAACTAGTTCGCTACAATTTCCCGTCGTATGTATAGAGGAGATCTGGAAAATAGCGAACTAGTTCGCTATAACAATTTCCCGTCGTATGTATATAGAGGAGATCTGGAAAATAGCGAACTAGTTCGCTAAAATTTCCCGTCGTATGTATAGAGGAGATCTGGAAAATAGCGAACTAGTTCGCTACAATTCCCCCTCGTGTATATATCGAGGAGATCCGAAAAATAGCGAACTAGTTCGCTACAATTTCCCGTCGTATGTATATAGTCATATAGAGGAGATCTGGAAAATAGCGAACTAGTTCGCTACAATTTCCCGTCGTATATATATAGAGGAGATCTGGAAATAGCGAACTAGTTCGCTACAATTTGACACGTCGTATAATATAGACTAATACAAGGAGATGGCTACAAATTTCGACGCTTATATATAAGCGTTGAAGATCGCTATATTTGCCATCTATAAAATACCGGGGATCGGGTGTCCGGACACTTTGTATTGTTGAAGCCTTCTTTTTTGTCATTGGATTACACTACAAATACGAAATCAATAGTTGTAATCATCTTCTATTTTGTTCTCTATAATATTTCCTGACATTTTGTACTAAAAATTGATAAAACTTTCCTTGTAAATTTTTCCAAATGACTTTCTAAAAATTGATCGTCCGGACACACAACCTGTCCGGACACACAACAACTGGGTATACTGTGGTGGGGGTGGTGGTCTCTGCTCGGAACCCAATCATTCTATGAACAAGGTTATGATATAACTCGGAGCCCAGCGGCCCGCGAGCCAGGGTCACACCGGTATGTACCTCCCGATGTTCGTGCAGGCTCCACTCCACCACTTCACTACCGCTACACTACGGCCCTACGCTCCACCACGGCCCTACGCTCCACCTACCCGAACATCGGGACAGTGAACTAGATCGGATATTCCGAGTCATAAAAGGTGGGATGGCAATCATGGTTTTCGTAAAAATTAAAGAAAAAAAATATAAAGAGGGATATGAATGACTTAATATCTTACTTTACACACGTATTTCACTCCGTGTCCATCCTCCGGTTATCCTCAAAATTGGCGATTTTGGGCCAGTATCTTTTTCCTCACATGTATTATTCACGGCCGATTTCAAAACATCGCATGCGAGATCGGTCGCTGATCGATCGCGATCGCATGCGATGTTTTGAAATCGGCCGTGAATAATACGTGTGAGGAAAAAGATACTGGCCCAAAATCACCAATTTTGAGGATAACCGGAGGATGGACACGGAGTGAAATACGGGTGTAAAGTAAGATATTAAGTCATTCATATCCCTCTTTATATTTTTTTCTTTAATTTTTACGATAACCATGGCATGAATCATGATTGCCATCCCACCTTTTATGACTCGGAATATCCGATCTAGTTCACTGTCCCGATGTTCGGGTAGGTGTAGCGGTAGTGAAGTGGAGTGGAGCCTGCACGAACATCGCCTGAGGTAACCGGTATGGTGCTTCCACTCTTCAGTTTGGGGTGTCCACCCAACTTTGTGGACATTTCAAAAATATTAATCAGGCTGTGCTAAGTTAATATTCATATTCATATTGTTCACATATTATACAAAACCAATTAAAAAAATAACATTACAATTATGGAAGGTAGGTTCTTAAAAAGGCTTGAATGAGTTGACAATTGAATTAGGCCCTAAAGAAAAATGAAAAATAGTATGATGCAATTGCAAGGTTTTATTTTTTTCGTGTTCAATATTGCACTCACGTATTGCGAGGTTAGTATTAGTATACTAACCTCGCACCACGAACCGCGTTTGGCAGTGGATTTCTAACTAGTGGGTCGCGTGTGCTGGGATCTCACTTCTTGGGTCCACAACACACGACTTCTATGGCTTGAATTTTCTGTGCGCGGCGGCATGTAATGAACCCTTGGGTGGTTCAATTGATAAGAAGCTTCATTTGTAATTGTATGCTACATTAATGGATACATAGTTTTTACATAACAGTTTGATGAATATTTTATACCCTTAGAAATTCAAAGAATGAAGAATACTTATAGTTGCTTATATTAAACAAGTGGAATGCCTCTGGCCGTCTCACCTGCATCACGCGATTCAATATAGCAGCAGTGCTGATTTTGAAAACTACTATAACTCGCACAAGATGTTCAGTGATGGTTACTCTTATTTCCACGTTTTATGAACTAGACCAAAACACTTATAGAGATATGATGGCAATTCAACAAATACCCCCAACGTGGCCAAAGTTCTTTGACCTTACATGACCTTTGACCTTGATCATGTGACCTGAAACTGGCACAGGATTTTCAGTAATACTTGATTACTATTATGTCCAAGTTTCATGAATCAGATCCATAAACTTTCAAAGTTATGATGGTAATTCAACAAATACCCCAATTTGGCCAAAGTTCATTGACCCTAAATGACCTTTGACCTTGATCATGTGACCTGAAACTTGCACAGGATGTTCAGTAATACTTGATTACTATTATGTCCAAGTTTCATGAATCAGATCCATAAACTTTCAAAGTTATGATGGTAATTCAACAGATACCCCCAATTCGGCCAAAGTTCATTGACCCTAAATGACCTTTGACCTTGGTCATGTGACGTGAAACTCATGCAGGATGTTCAGTGATACTTGATTAACCTTATGTATAAGTTTCATGAACTAGGTCCATATATTTTCTAAGTTATGATGACATTTC
Organism: Lytechinus pictus; assembly: GCF_037042905.1. Lineage (NCBI taxonomy): Eukaryota > Metazoa > Echinodermata > Echinoidea > Temnopleuroida > Toxopneustidae > Lytechinus > Lytechinus pictus. The sequence goes on along the minus strand of NC_087250.1, from coordinate 19,211,455 downwards.
AAAAACTTAACCTTAGGTTAAGATTTTGATGTTGATTCCCCCAACATGGTCTAAGTTCATTGACCCTAAATGACCTTTGACCTTGGTCATGTGACATGAAACTCAGGCAGGATGTTCAGTAATACTTGATTAACCTTATGGCCAAGTTTCATGAACTAGGTCCATATACTTTCTAAGTTATGCTGTCATTTCAAAAACTTAACCTCAGGTTAAGATTTGGTGTTGACGCCGTCGCCGCCGTCGCCGTCGGAAAAGCGGCGCCTATATAGTCTCACTCTGCTATGCAGGTGAGACAAAAATGGAAATTTAATTAATATTTGAGGATATCAGTTTATGATTTTGTATTTTGAAACACAATTGATCACTTTTTGTGGAAAAATGAAAATTCCAGATAATTCCTAACAGCTGAAAATTACTGAAAATTTCCATGGAAATTTTCCAAAATTTCTGGAAAGTGTCCAGCCCTTTCCAAGCCTACATACATGTAATGTAAGTATGTCCAACAAAAACAGATTGAAACGGAGAGATTCTTGATGTTGAGAGAGATCATGCATTTCTGAGATACGATTCTCTTTGTTCATACACGATTCTCTTTGTTCATACACGATTCTCTTTGTTCATACACGATTCTCTTTGTTTATACATGATTGTACGCTTAACCAATCTCGAGCAACAAAGAAGCAGAGAAAAAGAAAAATTGAAAATCCATAATTGTCTTTCAAAACAAGAATCTGATTTTTTTTTAGGCCATGACCATCTCAATTGAATTCATTAAGGACGTTCCACAGTTAAAATGAATTCCATGTCATGTCATTTTCACCAAATTTTGCAGAGTTACTTTGGTATCTATGAATTATGAAAATGCAAAAAATAATATAGGTTCATGTGCTTATTTTTTTTCTACGGGTTTCCAAAGTCGCCGTATTTGAATGATATGTAATCTTGCGCAATCAAGAGAATTATGCCTCTCTTAGACCTCACGAATTCACCAAATGAGTTTAAATCATCTTTACTGAGTGGATACCGCATCAAACTTCATCAAATTTTCAAGATACATTACAAAGTGTATACCAGAGTAAGAGAAAGTCTTTTAATTGGTAAAACTATATCTATTTGGAGTCAGCAGCGCCCTCATTTGGCAAGAATGGTGCAAAAACTCAGAAAAAGCAAATCTTCAAAGACGTGAATCTACTCAAAAATTAACAAAGTATTTTGTAATCTGCACTTTTTTCAAAATTCATGTCATTTTCATCAAATTCTGCTAAATTGTAGAGGAATGCATTTCGAAGGTGTAGGGAAGTTAAAAATATGGGGTCCATGTGCTTGTTTTTAAGTATGAGAGTCCAAAGTGATGCGAGTTGGCATGAAAATCGCCGAAAATGTGCCCAAAACGTGCAAAAGTCTAATTATACCATCTAAAATGCGAATGGTTCCGTAGTTTTGCTCCCTAACATTCAAAATCCATGTCATTTTCATCATACTCTCTAAATTTGTAGAAGAATATATTCTTAAGGCATTAAAATATTTAAAAATATGGGGTCCATGTGCTCGTTTTTAAACTATTGGTGTCCAAAGTGTTGGAAGTTGGCTTGAAAATCGCCTAAAATGCGCCGAAAACATGCAAAAGTCTAATAATATGTCTAAAATACAAATGGTTCCGTAGTTTTGCTCCCTAACATTCAAAATCCATGTCATTTTCATCATACTCTCTAAATTTGTAGAAGAATATATTCTTAAGGCATTAAAATATTTAAAAATATGGGGTCCATGTGCTCGTTTTTAAACTATTGGTGTCCAAAGTGTTGGAAGTTGGCTTGAAAATCGCCTAAAATGCGCCGAAAACATGCAAAAGTCTAATAATATGTCTAAAATACAAATGGTTCCTTAGTTCTGCTCCCAAACATTCAAAATCCATGTCATTTTCATCCTACTCACTAGATTTGTAGAGTAATATATATTCTGATGACTTTAAAATATTAAAAACATGGGGTCCACGTGCTCGTTTTTAAGCTACATGTATCAGTGTCTAAACTAATGTTGTAAATCGGATAAAAAATCAGATCGAAAATCGGATCGGCAGTTAAGCTTCTAAAATCGATAATCGAATCGGCGATGTTTAAAAACAAAGGAAAACATCAAAATTTTGTTCGCGGTCGCGCGCATCTTCCTTGGAAAGTCACAAAGACAAATGCATTGGAACGAAAGTCGGCAAAATGCGCGATCGTTTGGAACATGTTTTAGAAGGGTTTTGAGGTGTTACTGCTTTACAATAAAATGAGTGATTTTTATTAGAAAGATAAACGAATGACGCATCTTCCGAGCAAAGTCGCAAAGGAAAATAAAATGAAAATAATTCTCATAGATCACAGGTCAGTGAACGATCGGCGGGACATCTTTTTAAAGTATTTTTATGTTAGGTGCTAGCGATTTAAAATTATTGGAATGATCTCTTGATCTTGTACGATGTAAGAGAGTAGCGCAGAGATGTCCGTCGATAATACGACTTTCTTAAGTTCACGGCGGGGTCCGCTATCACCACGAGGTTGAAGAGAAGATGAATATAATCATAAACGGAGTAAGAGAGTACCGCAATGACCTCCGTCAGTAGTACGATCTTTGAAAGTTCACGGCGGCGTCCGCTATCACCACGAGGTTGAAGAGAAAATGTATATAATCATAAAAGGAATAAGAGAGTACCGCAACGAGCTCCGTCAGTAGTACGATCTTTAAAAATTCACGGCGGCGTCCACTATCACCACGAGGTTGAAGAGAAGATGTCTATCATCATACTATAGGTAGAAAACCCTTATCATCCATTAAATCCCCCACAAACAAAATATCAGAGTTTATCCAATTCATATAAAATAAAATTTTCCCTTTGTATAAGATATCTTTATTTAGCCAAATAATTTCTTTGTGATAATTATGCTGTATATCTGCTTGAATATTTCTTGAATAATTATACCTTTTTAATAAGAAAAACGTTGATATCAAGTTATAATAGAAATAAGGCATCCTGTTTTCTAAAAAACATTTGTTCTTAATATTATATTTACAATTCATAACTTTTATACCACCCAGTTGCTGAAACCAGTATAATACCGTCCGAAATGTATAAAATACGAATGATTCCTTAGTTCTGCTCCCAAACATTCAAAATCAATGTCATTTTCATCCTACTCTCTAGATTTGCAGAGGAATACATTCTGATGATGTTAAAATATTTATAACATGGGGTCCATGTGCTCGTTTTTTAACTATCAGTGTCTAAACTGTTGCGAGTTGGCTTGAAACAGCCCAAAATGCACCGGAAACAAGTAAAAGTCATATAATACAGTCCAAAATGTCTAAAATACGAATGGTTCCGTAGTTCTGCTCCCAAACATTCAAAATCCATGTCATTTTTATCATACTCTCTAGATTTGTAGAGGAATATATTCTGAAGACGTTTACATATTAAAAGTATGGGCTCCATCCATGTACCCGTTATCAAACTATCAGTGTCTTAAATGTTGCGAGTTGGCTTGAAACGGTCTATAATACGCCTTAAACCGTTTGGGCAAAAGTCTAATACCGTCCAAAATGTCTAAAATACAAATGGTTCCTTAGTCCTGCTCCCAAACATTCAAAATCCATGTCATTTTCATCATACTCTCTAGATTTGTAGAGGAATATATTCTGAAGAAGTTAAGATATTTAAACTATGGGGTCCATGTGCTCGTTTTCAAATTATCAGTGTCCAAAGTATTGCGCGTTAGCTTGAAACAGCCCAAAATGCGCCGAAAACAAGCAAAAGTCTGCTAATACCGTCTAAAATGCAAATAGTTCCGTAGTCTTGTTCCCAAACATTGAAAATCCATGTCATTTTCATCATACTTTGCACATAGATACCTTAGCACCTGAATATTCCAAATATACAAAAATTAACATGGGTCCATGTGCTTGATTTTTTGCTATAGAGCTTCAAAGTTAACCCAAATTGGATGATGTTCTTAAGATTTGCGCATCCAAAGAATTTGGCATTTTTAGACCTCACAAGATCACAACAATGAGTTTAAAGCTCTATAACTCAGTCAAAATCCATGAAGATTTCATCAAATTTTGCAATATTATTAATAACTGTATCCGTAAGATGGATAATTTATTTATATTGCTGTCAATTGTTAGCTCATTGAAGTCTAACAACACTCTCAGTTCTTAGAAATTGCGGGAAAGATACTCAACCACAAAAATGTCAAATTTCAATAATAAACTTGAAAGAAATACTGCACTTTTTTCAAAACCCATGTCATTTTCACCAAACTTCGCAAAGCTGTAGAGGAAGGTATACCTAAGAGGTACAAACGTTAAAAATTATGGGTTCATGTGCTTGTTTTCAAACTATCAGCACTCTTATTAGAGCAATTTGCTTCTTAAAACACCCGAAAACGCGCCAAAATTTTTGTATCTATGTGAGGAAAAATTCTTAACAACTTTTCCATTTATTCAAACTCAGGGTCATATTTACATACTTTGCAGCACTATACAGAGAAACTATTTTGAAATTGTAGAGGTATACAAAATATGGTCCATGGAATAATTCCAGTTTAATAGCTTCATAAAATAACACATCGGATCTGCAGTTACATGTAGTGCAGATAAGGAGAAAAATCAGCTCACATAACCAATGTTCAGCTGATTAATCACCAGTTCATCTATTGGGACGTCAGCACGCAGAAGGTAAAATATGCGCAGATCATAATGCGCACAAACATAACTGTGGAACGTCCTTAAGACTTCTTCAATGCAAACTTTCACAATTATTTCTTCTATGTATATTTCTATGCAAACTTTCACAATTTTTGAATTATTTGTACTCTTTGATGCAAACTTTCACAAGTATTTGTTGATGCAAAATTTGACAATCTATATTTTTTTAGGCCAAGGCCATCTCAATTTAATACATTAATTAAGTCTTATATTTACTATATTTGATGCAAACTTTCACAATTTTTTAATTATTTGTACTCTTTGATGCAAACTTTTACAAGTATTTGTTGATGCAAAATTTGACAAAGTCTATTTGATGCAATTTTTCACAATTATTTCTACTGTTGATGCTATATTTCACAATTATTTCTACTTTTTGATGCAGACTTTCATAATTATTTCTAATGTATTTGGTGCAAATTTTCACAATTATTTCTACGGTCTGATGCAAACTTTCACAATTATTTGTTGATGCAAATTTTCACAATTCTATTATTTGTTAGAAACATTCACAATTATTTCGACTATTTAATTCAAATTTTCACAGTTTATAATATTTTATTCAAACTTTCACAATTTCTACTATTAAATGCAAATTTCTACTATTTGATGCATATCACAGGAAAGTCTTTATGCCGTTTGGTTGGAAGTAAGTCACCATGTCGCTTCCAGAGATGGATCAATATTCAGATGTCCAGGTTTACTTCACAGCCAAGGAATGGGCAAAGATCAGCGTTTATGAGAGAACATGTATCAAGAATGTCAAAGAAAACTACGAGATGATGATAAATCTTGGTAGGTACATTCCATTTTTTTCTTTGTTGAAGGATGATTCTATCCTCCTGGTATTAAACCTGCGAAGTATTTCACAGAGCAAACCTTTTTTCTTTAAAGAAAATTCTCCAAACTAATCAGACTCCAACCCCAAAAGAAATCATGAAAAACATCAGAGGAGGTCTAGACTAAAGTTTGAACAAAATTATACAAATTTCAATATAACAAAAAATTGTTTTTAAAAGTTATAATCTCAACTTGACTGGCCTAAAAGATGGTAACTTGGAGAGACAGTAAATGTAAATTGAATTTTTGATCAAAGTCATTCAGGCCGCACAGACAATAGCATTTCCTCCAGTACCTTGTTTATTTGATCAACGTTGTTCAAGCCGCTCAGAAAAAAATCGCGTAGATAACTTGTTTCATTGATAAATTATCTGTTCAAATTTGTGAACTTTTTTGTGACAATTTGTTGTTCTGTTTGTACACACAGGATTACAGGTAAATCAACCAAAGTTCATGCAACGTGTGCAAGTTATAAAGAAAGAGATCAAAGAGGAAAGTGATGGAGGGGAGGAGGAAATAAAGTCAAGAGGTTTGTGAATGTCGCTGGCGTAATGTCATATGTCATGATGACATCTAAAAGTATGTGTATCTGTAATGTACTGTGTCAGAAACCTGTAACTATTTTACAGAGCAGACTTTTTTTCTTTAAAGAAAATTCTCCAAACTAAGGGGACTCCAACCCCAAAGAAATCATGAAAAAGCATCAGAGGAGGTCTAGACTAAAGTTTGAACAAAGTTGTACAAATTTCAATATAATAAAAAATTGTTTTTAAAAGTTATAATCTCAACTTGACTGGCGTAAAAGCTGGTAACTTGGAAAGACATTAGATATAATTTGAATTTTTGATCAAAGTCATTCAATCTGCACAGACATCATATGCTCCCATTACCTTGTATATTTGATCTGTTTGTACACACAGGAATACCTGTGGTAAATCAACCAAAACTCATGCAACGTGTGCAAGTTATAAAGAAAGAGATCAAAGAGGAATGTGATGGAGGGAAGGAGGAAAGAAAGTCGAGAGGTTTGTGGATGTAGCTGGCGTAATGCCATATTTCATTATGACTTTTAAAAGTTTGTGTATCAGTAATGTATTACGTCAGAAATATTTTAAAGATGTCCTAAATCATGACAAAGTATAAAAGGCATTAACACTTTCTACAGTGCGTCCCACAAAACATGAAACCGAGATTTAGCAATGATTTATCATAACTTAATCATAAATATAATAGACAAATGACCTACCATTGTAAAGCTTAGAATGTCCTCTTTGTTCTGAAATTACTTAGATTATTCCTCATTCACGCATGAGTGACCAAAAACAATTTGAAGAAAGGATACCAAAAACTCATTTGGTGGGGGGTATCTGAATTTCAAAGAGAAAATTGCATGCCTAAAAGTTCAATATCTGCTCTTCTATTTGATACCTTAATCACAGAAAATGGTCAAGAAGTAAAAAAGTTATGTTCTCTCGAAACAATGCTTGTACATGTATTTCCATAATTTCATGAAATAAACATGTTTTCACCGGTTTCCCGCAGAAGCTATCGCACGGTTAACAAAAGACTTAATGCATGGCTGATTGTCAAAGCAGAGTGTCGAGTGAGTTTGAAAGCTAGCCTGTAAATCTGCTTCATTTTATGAAATTATTGAAATTCAAGCCTTATTTCAAATGACCAGAACTTTGTCATTTCTTGACCAATTTGTGTAATTGAGGTATCAAATTAAAGAGCATTTTAAAAATGTGGTTTTCGTTTTGAAACCCAGATACAGCCCGCCAAGTGACTTTTTGGTATCCCCTCTTAAAATTGTTTTTGCTCACTCATGCGTGAATAAGTAGGTCATTTGTCTATTGTATTTGTGATTGAGTTATGATAAATCATTGATTAATCTCGACGCCCTGTTCTAGGAACAGTGCGGCGCTCTTCACATCTTAAGCTTTTTCGGAACATTTCATATACTTTCGTTAACAGAATCTTTGTCGTCACTAAATAACGCTTGTTTTTTATGTTGGCATTTTACATTTTTGGGGGGAAATACATGGATACAACACTTAATGGTTTAACTTACATATCACTGTCTTGATATTAAAAAAGTTGAAACTGATTACAAAGAAAATACAGTTTTTGTCTCGCCTGCATAGCAGAGCGAGACTATAGGCGCTTTTCCGACGGCGGCGGCGGCGCCAACATCAAATCTTAACCTAAGGTTAAGTTTTTGAAATGACATCATAACTTAGAGTATAAGTATATGGACCTAGTTCATGAAACTTGGCCATAAGGATAATCAAGTATTACTGAACATCCTACCTGAGTTTCATGTCACATGACCAAGGTCAAAGGTCATTTAGGGTCAATGAACTTAGACCATGTGGGGAGAATTATTTTCAAAATCTTAACCGAAGGTTAAGTTTTTAAAATGACATCATAACTTAGAAAGTATATGGACCTAGTTCATGGAACTTGGGCATAAGGTTAATCAAGTATTAGTGAACATCCTGCTTGAGTTTTAGGTCACGTGACCAAGTTCAAAAGTCATTTAGGGTCAATGAACTTTGGCCAAGTTGGGGGTATTTGCTGAATTACCATCATAACTTTGAAAATTTATGGATCTAGTTCATGAAACTTGGACATTAGGTTAATCCAGTACCACTGAATATCCTGTGCGAGTTTCAGGTCACATGACCATGGTCAATGGTCATTTAAGGTCAATGAACTTTGGCCGTGTTGGGGGTATTTATTAAAATACCATCCTAACTCTGAAAGTTTATGGATCTAGTTCATAAAACTTGGACATAAGAGTAATCAAGTATCACTGAACATCCTGTACGAGTTTCAGGTCACATGACCATGGTCAAAGGTCATTAAAGGTCAATGAATATTGGCCATGTTGGGGGTATTTGTTGAATTACCATCCTAACTCTGAAAGTTTATAGATCTAGTTCATAAAACTTGGGATATAAGAGTAATCAAGTATCACTGAACATCCCCTGTGAGTTTCAGGTCACAAAACCAAGGTCAAAGGTCAGTTAAGGTCAATAAACTTAGGCCATGTTGGGGTAATTGTTGAATTGCCATCATAACTTTGAAAGTTTATGGATAGAGTGAATGAAATGTGGACATGGGTGTAGTTGACAAGTCTTAAGTCACCGTTCAAATGTCATTTATGGTCAATGAACGTGGTATTATGTCATTATATGAATGGTGTTTTTGTGAATGATTATTTTATTGTAGTTTTCAAAGTTAGCACTGCTGCTATATTAAATCGCGTAATGCAGGTGAGACTGCCAGAGGCGTTCCACTTGTTTATTATATGTCACGTGATTGATGACGTTTTTTTGACCCCTGTACCATAATACGTTCGGGGGGAGCTACTTCCTTTCAAAGATGCACAACATGATTGTCCAAGAAAACCAATTTAAGTTTCATCGCTGGGCGATATCTGTGCGTACAAAAGAATGGGTATCAATAGCAACTAATTTATTCTTTATTTTCAATGAATACTCGGGCGTTGTTGTTTTTAGTAGGTTTTCTCATAGTGTAAACAACGTCCCCCGGGTACAGAGGTTTTGTTGCTCTCGGGTATTTTCCGATTTGAGAATTATCTTCTTCGTTTTGATCATCGTACACGTTTTTTATTCGGAAATATTCGACGGAAATTTTCTCGACGGGACCTATTATGGTATCACGCTCGGTGTCCGTCCATCCGTTAACTTTTCCTTGTAAATGCGATAACTTTAGTTTAACTTGACCTAGGCTCATATAATTTGGTTTGTATGATACTAGCATAGATCCCAAGAAGCCTATCGATTTTGAGGTCAAAAGGTCAAAGGTCATGGTCACAGTGACCTATTTTCATTGTACCCTTCTGCAGTCCTTGTAAACGCGATAACTTAAGTTTAACTTAACCTAGACTCATATAATTTGGTGTGTATGATACTAGCATGGATCTCAGGAAGCCTATTGATTTTGAGGTCAAAGGTCACAGTGACATATTTTCATCGTACCCTTCTGCAGTCCTTGCAAACTTGACAACTTCAGTTGAACTTAACCTAGGCTCATATAATTTGATGTGTATAATACTAGCATGGATCCCAGGAAGACTGTTGATTTTGAGGTCAAAAGGTCAAAGGTCAAGGTCACAGTGACGTAATTTCATCGTACCCTTCTGCAGTCCTTGTAAATGCGATAACTAAAGTTGAACTTAACCTAGGCTCATATAATTTGGTTTGTATGATACTAGCATGGATCCCAGGAAGCCTATTGATTTTTGTGGTCAAAGGTCAAGGTCACAGTGACGTATTTTCATCGTACCCTTCTGCAGTCCTTGTAAACGTGATAAATTTAGTTGAACTTAACCTAGGCTCATATAATTTGGTTTGTATGATACTAGTATGGATCCCAGGAAGCCTATTGATTTTGAGGTCAAAAGGTCGAAGGTCAAGGTCACAGTGACGTATTTCATCGTACCCTTCTGCAGTCCTTGTAAACGCGATAACTTCAGTTTAACTTAACCTAGGCTCATATAATTTGGTGAGTATGATACTAGCATGGATCTAGCAAGCCTATTGGTTTTGAGGTCAAAAGGTCAAAGGTCAAGATCACAGTGACATGTTTTCATCTTACCCTTCTGCAGTCCTTGTAAACGTGATAACTTCAGTTTAACTTAACCTAGGCTCATACAATTTGGTGTGTATGATACAAGCATGGATCCAGCAAGCCTATTGGTTTTGAGGTCAAAAGGTCAAAGGTCAAGATCACAGTGACATGTTTTCATCTTACCATTCTGCAATCCTTGTTAACGAGATAACTTTAGTTGAACTTAACCTGGGCTCATATAGTTTGGTGTGTATGATACTAGCATAGATCCTAGCAATTATTGATTTTGAGGTCAGAAGGTCAAAGGTGAAGTCGCCATCTTCCACTTTTCTTGCTTGACCAATAGCTCCATTTTCCGCATTACAGAAGGGCGTATTATGTGCTCGCCTTAGCGACACCTGTTTTTATTCAAATCAACTTTTCGTTGGCGTGGACTTGTCCTTTAATAATGATCAGGATGTTATTACTATCAAGTATCATATACTATGTACTACATAAAGAAAAAAATAAACTATAAGCGCCATGTCACGTAATTCTGCGCAAGCCTTGTGGGTGATTGCCCGTGCCCCCAACCCACCTGCAAAAAGGTTTTAAGCATGTTAAAATAATTTCAACCTGCCAATCAGACTTGCATTTGCTTCTGCTGGCAACTGCATGTGAGATGCATGCTAGAGACTGCCAATGTGGGTAACCTGCAGGTAGCAAAAATAGTTACCTACAAGATCCTTCTTTTTTTTTTCTTTTACTGAAAAGTTCTTGAGATATCTTCCAACCTTGCCTCTGCTTTTGAAAATAGGATTAGATGTCCGTTCATCGGAGCTTTTGCAGCCTCAGCAAAGTGAAAAGAAACCGATCCTAAAGGACTTGGGAAATGGTGATCTCCTTGAATCAACAGACTTTGATAAATCCATCCCATTACAAACCAATCCAACATCATCAGGTGATCAGGGTAGTCAATCAGGTGATCTCAACACCCAGTCATGTGATCAGAAGACCAAACTAACAGAGGGAGCTCAAGGAACTGACCAAACCCCCAAGCAGTCCCAGGCAACTTCTTTGGAAGACAATGGACAAGTAACTGGACAGGGTGGAAATCTTTCAGGTAAAGATGATTTAAAATGAAATGGAGCTGTATGATAGGAAGGACTTTGAATACTGGATGGACTTTTTGACTGTGTAATTATCCTTTGCCCGCAGTGAAGTTTTGATGTACAATCCGACCTCTCTTATCTGGCCTCCCCTTATCTAGATCTCTATATTTTCTGGATGCAAAGTTGCAGAGATTTTTTTATTTTTGTTTTAATCTAGTACGTGGGGAATAGGGATTTCAATCTAAGATTTCTACGCAAATTCACTTTGATTACATACATTTTCCAATATAGTCTATATCTGCAACATCATTACTTTTTATGAAAATATCTTGCCCAAATCACCGAAAGAATACAAGCATTTTGTTATTTCATCACGTTTTCTTTTTATTGTTTACAAAACAATGCATGTCTCGTTAGCACGCCCAGGCCCACAGAAATTTCTGTCCATGCTCCTGCCTAGTCTTTCATTAGTATTAGGACAGCGCCATCTATCATGTTTGAGCATACAGTTAGTGTAATAATGGCTGAATTTGCGAAGATGATCCAATTTTTTACGTTAGACTCTTACTTTCATCAAGTAATTTTCTTTCTTTCACGGTATGCTCAATGTATTCCTCTATCATTTCAGCAGGTAAATCATCCAAGAGTTTTGGCAACCACTCGATTTCATTTCCGCAAAAAAAACCCCATTATTTGTACTGACAGCAGTGAAATACTGTCTGTAGGCCCACTACAATAGATTATGTGTAGCTACCATTTGTGAGGCAGCTGCGCGTATTTAATATTGGGTGTCCCAGATCCGGATAAATCCCTTATCCAGATTGGTGCTGGTCCCAACGTGTCCGGAAAAGAGAGGTCGGACTGTACATATATTGAGGTAAATTTAGCTAAAAAGCTTTCAATATGGTAATGTTTTAATAAGGTGTATGTAGGGGCGGAGTGGATACAGGATTTTCCAAAGGGGGGGGGCTTTTTCAGAAAATTTTGACAGAGAAAATGTTTTCACTACCAAATTTAGGTCATTTCTTCCATTAACAATTTGACCCCCCCCCCAAAAAAAAAGGGTTTCACTGCCAAATTGAGGTCATTTGTTCCAGGAAAATTTTGACAAAAAAAAAAGGGTTTTCACAACCAAATCAATGTAATTTTGTCCTAAGAAAAAATTGACAAGCAACAAAATTGAAGGGTTCACACTGCATGACATATTCCACTAACAAAAATATTTTTGTGCCTCTCAAACATTAATTCCAATTAGCAATGGTGACAGTACAGAACCTTGAGGTACACCTACCTTCACCTCAAACTCGTCTGGCAGCTCAGACACTGTACTTACTCTTCTTTTGGTCAATATCCTGAATATGCTCTTGAGACCCCCATAACACAAATGTCTGGAATTTATTTTAGGCTTCCACATTACTTACCAGTTTAATCAATTCCAATATTTATAACACTAGATATATCTTTGTTTCTTAAACATTAGGTTCTGGAATTTGCAGATGCAAGTACTGTGGATCACCCTATGCTATTCCTCTCATCTTAGCAAGGCATCTCAAGTACAAACATGGTCATAATGGTAGTATTCTGGTACCAGATTCATCCCATTCACGTGTTCTGCAGATCATCAATGGAGAAATACAAAACCCTTTTGATAAACCCAAAGAGCCTTCACATGATGAAACAGGAAGTGCAAAAATAGGAAGGAAAACTAAATATGTAATATTTCTTAGGAAATCGAGTGAAAAGCAAAATCAGAATTCTTACTTCTCCATACAATGTGAGAAGGTAGGTAATCATCAAGTTGAGGATTCCACAGCAGGTAAAAGAATTCATACAGGTGAAAAGCGCTATGCTTGTTATTATTGTGACAAAGTATTCTATGAAGCAAGTGCTCTCAAAGCACATGTACATATCCATTATGAAGTGTATGTGTGTGATTATTGTGATAAGACTTTCAATTTTGCTTCTGCTCTTAAAGCACATAAACTAAGCCATACTAGTGATAAGGCCTTTGTTTGTGATTATTGTAGTAAGGCCTTCCGTTATGCTTCTGGTCTCAAAGCACATAAACGAATCCATACAGGTGAGAAGCCCTGTGTATGCGATCAATGTGGTAAAGCATTTAATATAGAAGGTAATCTCAGAATTCATAAACGAATCCATACAGGTGAGAAGCCCTATGTATGTGATCAATGTGGTAAGGCATTTAAATCACAATATCTTCTCACAGAACATAAACGAGTTCATACAGAGGATAAGCCCTATATATGCAATCAGTGTGGTAAGGCATTTAATGAAAGACAGCTTCTAAAGAGCCATAAACGCATCCATATAGGTGAGAAACCGTATTCATGTGATCAATGTGGCAAGGCATTTAATCGAAAAGCTCATCTTACAGCACATGAACGAATCCATACAGGTGAGAAACCCTATGTGTGTGATCACTGCGGTAAGGCATTTAATGATGGAAGTTCTTTCAGAAAGCATAAACGAAGCCATACAGGTGAGAAACCCTATTTGTGTGTTCACTGCGGTAAGGCATTTGGTGACAGACAATGTATGAGGAAACACGAACAAATCCATACAGGTGAGAGAAATTATCTCTGTGACCAATGTGGTAAGACATTTTATAGATCTGATCGTCTCAAAGAACACAAAAGAATTCATGATTCTGACAAACACTATGTATGTAATCATTGTGGTAAGTCATTCACTTGTGCTAGCAGTCTAAAAAGACATAATCAAATCCATACCGGTGAAAAGCCCTATGAATGTGATTTTTGTGATAAGGCATTTCGTCACTGTAGCTCTCTCAAAAATCACATTACAACTAAGCACAGGTGGGAAGCCCATTGCATGTGAGTAATGCAGTGAGGCTTTTTTTCTTTCATCTTTGAAGCAATCTTAGAGGACACAAATTCATACAGTTGAAGAGCCCAAACAGCAACAATGTGATCGATGGGGGGGGGGGGGGGGGGGGAGGGGGGTGAATGGGCATTGAAATCCTAACCAAAGTTAAGTTTTTAAAATGTCATAACTTTGAATGTTTATAGATTTTGTTAACGATACTTTGACATAAGGGTCATCGTTTATCACTGGACATCCTTTTTGGCTTTCCAGTCACATGGCTGAGGTCAAAGGTCAATTAGCGCAAACAAACTTTGGCCATGTTCGGGTAGTCGTTGAATCGTCATTATAGCTTTGAAAGTGTTTGGATCTCGTTCAGGAAACTTGGATATAAAAGCAACCAACTATATCAAACATTCTGTGCCAAGTTTCAAGTCACATGACCAGAGTCGAAGCTCATTTAGGGTCAATGAACTTTAGCCATGTTGGGGGCATTTGTTGAATTTCTTTCATAACTGAAAGTTTATTGATCTAGTTCATGAAACTTGCATATACCGGTAAGAGTAGTCAAGTATCACCAAACATCGTGTGCACGTTTCAGGTCACATGACCAAGGTCAAAGATCATTAGGGTTAACAAACTTTGGCAATGTTGAGTTCTTTGTTGAATTGCCATCATAAATTTTGAAAGTTTATAGGTGTAGTTCATGAAACTTGGGCATAAGAGTAATCAAACATAATTGAACATCCTTCATTTGTTTCAGGTCACCAAGGTCAAAGGTCATTGTGGGTCAATGAAGGCATAGTTTTCTATTATCATATGAATGGTGTTTCTTGTGAATACTTTTTCAACAGTTCTTATTCAAAGTCAGCACTGCTGCTAAATTGAATCATGTAGGGAAGGTGAGAGTGCAGAGGCATTCCTCTTGGTTAAAGATAAATGCCAGTTGTGGTAACGGTCTCAAAATGACTATTTACAGATTCTAATATAATGAACACCTAAGTGTCTGTTTGTATGAATAAAAAAATTTGGGCCAAAGGATTCTGGAAGAAATTGTGTAATTGCTGAGAAATAAGCAAAATAAGCGCGGATTTGGTCACTTCCGTCGGGTCTTTATTCCAGCAATAACAGTATACACTGCCCCACATGTATTTATCTGTGTTGGCGGTCTTCAGTGTGATCGTATTTCAGCTTAGATTTTATGATTTCACAAAGTTCAGTTTATGTAACTGTACCAGATCTAGATCCTCGATGATATAGTCATACTTAACCTTGGTTTTACAGACTTTCTCACGAAATTAGTGTTTTACTGCAACTACTGTAATTTAGCTTTAATGTTTACATGCAAGACTCCGACAACCCAGAAGGAAACTGACCAGTAGAATTTTAACTGGTAACTCTGGAAATTGGAACATCGGTTTACTGGTCTAACTGGTCATACTGGTCCAGTTAAAATTTTACTGGTCCAGTTAAAAATCAAACTGGTCTTGAATTACTGGAATTTTATTTTATACTGATCTTGTTTCTGGTGGTTGTAACTGGTCTCACTGGTATCCAATTCAAGCTGGTCTTTACTGGTATTTTCTACTGGTCTGACTGGTCCTCGTACTGGTCTTACTGGATCAATTTATTACATGCATTTGGTTTGTTATATACCATGGTCAGTGAAATGTGATGGAAAAGATGGTTAGTAAATTAATGTTTTTTTTTTTACTTAGTGTCTTTATGGTCGTTGGATGAATGAGGAGCGTGGTATGAATGTGTGTTTTGTTTTGAAAGTGATTGTTTGTCGGCCCTATTAATGCATAGCTCCGGTGAAGTTAGCTGACCCTACAAAGTTCCACCTGAGCGATGGATTTGAATAACCAATTCCATTGCTCAGGTTGAATGGTGTTGTGGGATTAGCAATCCTTGGCTGGAGCTGTGCATTGGACTTGACTGCTCGCTCGTCCCCAGACACCCTCCTGTCTTTCGTTTTTGTTCCTGCTTAAAACTAAGTTTTTTATTGTTTGAATTAAGATGTTTATCAATAAGCATCCTTCCACCACCACATTTGTTTGTATTTTTCTATTACTTCATCTTTTCCTTTTAGTATACATAATATATTCAGGGCCGTAGCTAGACATTCATGGCAGTCGGCAAAATCATGTACCAGTTGGCAAAATGGAGGATAGGGGAGAAAAAGAAAGAGGGAAAGAAAGGAAGAGAAAAAAAGAAAGGAGAGAGGGGGAGAGAGAGAAAGAAAGAAAGAAGAAATAAAGAAAGAAAAAAAGGAAAGAAAAAAAATAGAGGTATCAACTTCGAAGAAGGTTACGACTTATGGAGTAAAGACAACCAGTTGGCAAATCCAAGTCCATGTAGCCAGGCTTAGAGCCCTACTAGTCAGCAAAATACAAAGGACAAAACAGATGGAGCTATATTGTCCTCCCCCAATATAAACAAGCTTGTGAGTTTGCAAATTATACCACAATTATTGACGATTTAACAAATACTTTAGTTTTGTAAAATTAGAAGCAAGACAAAGTGATGTACAAGTACTGCCCCATTTCAGAACTGAGAAGAACAGAACACAAGACTTAAAAAACGAGTGACTCTGCAGTTGGCAAATTCATGAAGACAAGTGTACAACTTGTAGACTTGTCTACAAGTTTGCAGTTGGCAAAAAAACAAGTTATTATTGTTTTATGTTATTATGTAGTGATATATGCTTTTTTCATGACTATATACTTAAAGTGATTGCCCCCTTTTAAGGCCTTAATATATAAAACATTTCCAGTCTGTGTTTACGTTTGCACTGGTGTGGACCGATATAGGTACCGGGCTGGTGTTAAATCAACACCAGCGTTTTTTTTTGCAGTGCATGAATTCCCGCTAGACGGTCCTTAAAAATGTCCCTTTTTCTGATCTAATTATAACAAATTTTCAGCTCGCGCTTCGCGCTCGCATCACTTGATTAGTGAAATAGTAAATTCCTACAAACAAGCCATAGAATGCCCCTCTTCAGGTCTGAATTTCAAAAATTGTCAGCTTGCGCTTCTCGCCCGCAATATTTCATTATTAAAATACGTATCATGTTCATGATTACAATGACCACAAAAAGTGCTTCATGTGCTTAGGTGTAATTATAACAAAATCAGCAAGCGCTTGGCGCTTGCATTAGATGACTATGATGAGATACGTACGCACTTCATGAATTCCAAAAGATAGTCCTTAAAATGTCCCTTTTTAGGGTCAAGTTATACAAAAAAAATTCCGCTCGCGCTTCGCGCTCGCATTGTTTGTTTTGTGAGACAGGTACATATCATGATTAAAAACTTTGCTTATAATGTCCCTTTTTAGGACTGAATATCAAACATTTTCAGCTCGCGCATCGCGCTCGCATTATTTGATCACTAAGATACATATCCGTTTAATTGCACAGCCCTTAAAATGTCTCTGTTAGGTCAGTATACCTGGCAATTGAGCGCGCTTCGCGCGCCCACTTAATGACACAACATTTTTGCTGGTCCCCCAAATGCCGCGACACACGGTACGCCACTGTTAGCAGTAGCACTCTTGAAATTTTAGTTGAGACATCTTGCACAGAAGGTCAATTAAAAATTAACAAATCTTTTATTTTGATATTATTAATGCATAGGGTATATCATTATACTGCAAGTTAGCAACTACGGCACACTAGCCTTTCTATTTTGCTCCAAAATGTTTATTTTTACAGTGCAAATATCTTTGTAGGGCGATTCCACACTAGAACTTCAAAAATATCATACATTTCAACATGCTTTCAATAAGTCATAAGAAGTGTAATATTTTACTATGATACCTAAATTTTATGAAAATTATGAGTTTTAACCAAAAGTGAAGTCACATATAGTTTTTGGTGGGGGAACGATGGAATTTTCAATTTTCAATAATTTTGCTAATTAAATAGTCGAGTACAAACACTGCCTGAAACAATTATTGGCAAAGCACAAGAAGATTGAAAATATTGCAGGTCATTGGAATAATGTATCATTGATGGTTCCAAATAATATCTACAACATTTTCATGATCCATTATAGGGGCAGCCCTGATTTTTCCGAACCTATTTTTGGCAATGTCCCGTACAACACATAAAAATGCAAAAGTTTACCCTACAATTTTATTTTTGATGATGCAATTTCACAATATCAGTTTATCTTTCTTTGACCCATGGGTGATCGATTTATCCCATAAGAATCTAATCACTGCCCTTCATTTTTCAATAATTGTCCTATTAAAAGTTGTCCCGTACGACACAGTGTGTGTCGTACGGGACATTTCTGTACGACACACAATATATAATGCATTTAATTGCAGGATTTGGATTCAGAAACTATAAATAGGAGGCCTATTTTAATTCAAGTATTGATTTGACATAAAGTGAACTGAAAAAATACTTTTTTTAATCTCCATAGAACATGAAATAGGTGATTGTAACCATCTTAATTGATTTCATGTAGGTGTATTCTTTTGTGAATCCCTTCAGCTAAACTGGTGATTTTCACTGGTCAGAGCAGGTTTATTTCTTTGTCACTGAGCATGAAAAGAAAACCTTTATAATTGATTCACCCTAGCCTGGAAGATTACTTCCTCTTGCATGCTAATGTGGAATTATCATAAGATGTAAAAAAAAAAAATTACATATCAATCAACTATTTGGACTTCCCTTGATGATCACTAATTTTTTATATACAGTATTGAAACTCCTTACTTTTTTGTACATGAAAAAAAAATGATAACATATTGCTCCCGATTGTATATATTGAGGTTACTTAATTATATTGTCCTGAATGACTACTTATTAAAAGACTTTTCATTAAAAAGGAAGAATTTAGGGGCAATGCTCCCCTTCTGATTAATAAAAGTTCATTGTTTTATTCAGACTGGCCAGTACAACACGCAAGTGCCTGTACAACACACAAGTGTCCCGTACGACACACAAGTGTCCCGTACGACACACAAGTGTCCCGTACGACACATTATTTTGTTTATGATATATTAACATAAATATTCAGCCAATTGCTGTTTCTAACATAATGAATATCTTTAGTTTGATAGGACTATCATTATCATCAGCCAAATAAAGTGATTGAAGAAGTCAAAGAGACATAAAGTAAGAAAGTTTGGCTTCAATTTAGAGATGTCCCGTACGACACATTTTGAGTGTCCCGTACGCCACAATGTTCTCGAAAATTGTAATTTGATTTATTTATTCATGAATGTTTATTTTGCTTTCTTTCATAGATGTGTTTGTTCTTGGGTAATTGAATATCAATTCGAGTTCAGTTTCTATGAAAATTATCTGTCCAACTCACAGACTTTAGAGTAAAAACTTGAGGTTTCGAAAAAAGCCACCTTTTCTGCGTCCGTACGACACATTACTATTTTAAATCTGTATTATACAGGATGTGAATTCAAGTCATGTTAAGTCTTGGTTTTTCTAACACTCTGGTAGTACTTGATGATCACCCATAGTTACTGGAATATTTTTTGTTTTTCTTGTCAAGAAACTGTCAAATGTTCTCTAAATGTCCCGTACGACACGTATGGAATCACCCTGTATATCTTTGTATAATTTACCTCAAAGTATTCACCAAATGCCACTAATTTAATTCTAAAAATTCAAAATCTTTTGGCATGTGATTATTGTAGGGGGGCACATCCCCCATCAGACTCCCCCTGTGCTCACGTTGGCGCTGTCACGCCAAATTTAGTTGGCAAATTTAGCTGGTACACCCCCCCCCAACAAAATGCTTCTGGCTACGGCCCTGAATATATTAAGTTGCATTATATTTTCGTCATCATTTCAAGTTTGATGTTTTTAAATCTGTACACTCTATGTATATATGCCTGTAAATTGTTCGCAATTCAGCCTTTTGGCTGCAAAGTGCAATAATTTCAATAAAACCTTTTCAATTTCAATTTAATGGAAACTCTATATCAGACATTTTTTTTATCACCATTGGAAAGAATCTTAACACCTGGTCAAGAAAGCAATTCTCATGTTTTATTTGAATAGGGAAACCAAATTCAGGAATGATGTTTTTTTACCCGCATTACTGCAAAATATTATATATATATATTATTAATATTGTTTTGTCATTTATATCCCTGGGATATGTCTACATGTACATGTATATTGATAGTGGGCATAAAAAAAGTGATTCATTATGTAAATCTAAATGCAATTTAAGTTTTGTTTTCAGATACACCATGAACTTAACAGTGATGTATTTTGTATTGTGTATGTTTGTCCTTTTGTTTATCCTCAGTGTATAGGGTCTACATTATATTTGTTATGATTTGATATGCTTTTATAATGAATTGATTTTTATGGAAATGTAGAAAATAAAGTTTCTGATATGACAGTCATATTCAATATATCAATACGTTATCAATATACGTCTGTAGAGTTTATTTTATCTTCATCTTCAGAGTATAGTCATCCTTAGAGACTAAAGCCAGATTGACACTTCCACAAATTTTTGGCCACGATTTTGTTGTGGCAAGTCGTGCCATTTTGGGGCACGAACTGGGAGGCTCCCGCACTGGTAACAACTAGTTCACACATAGTCTATGACGAGTTCATGAATGCGTGGCCATCAGTGTCCACATTGACACGAACTGGCACGACAAGTTCATGCATAGATTGCGCATGACGAGTTTGCGCAATAAGGACGGTGTCGTGCCGACTTGGGCACGCCATATTCGTGAACACTACATGAGCTGTTCGTGAACTATTCATCGTAGTTCATGACTAGTCTGCTGGGCAAACCCTTCACTCGAGTTAAGGGTCTGAATGTGCAGCCTACTCATGCCTTGTGTACTGAAGGAACAGCAAGTTTTGTATGTGCTAGTCTTTGCGTGGAGGCACACTTATTGATCAAAGTTCCAATCAGGGTCTGTGCTTGCAGACTAGTTCATGACAGTCATGGCACGCATCCTCCCGATGAGTTTACAACGAGTTGACTAACAGTTTGTGCGCAGTTCATGATCCGGTCGCTAATAAATTTTGTTGCGACCAAAATTTTGAACATTTTCAAATTTCTTGTCCCGACATGGCACGCAGTCACGATGGGTTTACGCACACTTCACGCCAGTTTACGACTAGTTTGGGCATTGGCACGAATCGTGCAAGTGTCAGCCTAGCTTTACTCTACTGTTATCATCTTCAATAAATGTATGTGATATGGACTGTACATGTAGAGGAAGGCAGGGTAAGTTGAGCCACCACCCCAAGACCGATAATGAATGAGTCAGATATTGTGGTGGTGCCATGTATTGATGACCCATTGCATAACCCCACCACAATGTTGTCGTTGAAACCAAAAATAATTTTTCAGAGGGAAAAATACATATTTCAGTCAAAAAAAGTGTGAAAAAAGATAGGCGCTTTTTACCCACTTGCATCTTTAAATATGATGAAGGCATATTAATAACAAATGTTATTTAGAAAAATTATTAAGTTTAGAATTCAAATATTGCTATCACTAAAGGCCACCGCACACCTAATGACTGTTCGCGCTCCGATTTTGGAACAAATAGCATTTTGCTCATTTTCTGAAAATGTGAATGGAACATATCATTTTATTTGAGGTTGAAATTAATTGAAAGAATACTAATATAACCATTTTGACAGATTGCAAGCCTTTTTTTCGGAGTAAAGGCCAAATTAGTTTCAAATTGTAGCAAATCGTACAACTGCAATGACGTCATTATGACTAGATATTAAATTCGCTTGTATTATAAGAAGGATGATATCAGTGGCGTACATAGGATTTTCGTCAGGGGGGGGTGGCAAAAAGGTCTTTCAAGCTCGTCAGGGGGGGCAGGGATACATGCATGGGTGGTGGCTCGTCAGGGGGGGGGGCAGACTGCCCCTCTGCCCCCCCCCCCCCCGTAGGTACGCTAGTGGATATAATCATAGTCACAGATTTGAAAATAGGTATTCGTACGACGATTTTGAACATTACACAGTAAGATATTCCAAGTCTCAATATTAGCATCAAATTCTACATTTTATTCTGAAATCGGGTCGCAGACCAGTCGTAAGGTGTGTGGTTGCCTTAATGCAATGATCTATGGAGATCCTCCAACTGCCATTGCAGCCAAGATCTGGGCCCCGTTGTACAAAGAGTTACGATTGATCCGATCAATCGCAACTATGGAAAGCCAGCAAAGTCAACGTATGAAATGCATGTTTGTTCCAAAAAAATTCTAGATATGAATGCATATATCCATAAATTCATTGATTTCTTGACAATTTGGGGTGTTCTCCTTTGATTACAAAGGACATTTTGCAAATTTCCTGTAGAAAAAATAATGACACTGATGGATTTCCATAGAGTTACGATTGATCGGATCAATCGTATCAATCGTAACTCTTTGTACAACAGGGCCCTGGGCCCCGTCTTACAAAGAGTTATGATAGATCCAATCCTAAATCTATGGAAATCTATCAGTGTCATAATTTTTTCTACAGGAAATTTGCAAAATATCCTTTGCAAACAAAGGAGAACACACCAAATCATCAATAAATCAATGAATTTATGGATATACATTCATATGTAGAGAATTTTTTTTAGCAAACATGCATTTTATATGTTGACTTTGCTGGCTTTCCATAGTTGTGATTGATCAGATCAATTGCAACTAAGTTAATCGCAACTCTTTGAAAGATGGGGCCCAGGGATGTCAAAAAATACAAATTTCCAAATAATGTCCTCATATTTCACTGATGTTATTTCTTTTTTTAAATTCAAGTCTGTTGATGTTTGTTTTTTAATGAGTAGACGTTTCACAAAACATATCATGGATAGATTATATGACCTATCGTTAGAATGAGCAAAAAGAGATTTTGGGGGGTATATTTTTAGTGTCCAAAGAGAAGAGTAATATATGTGTGACATCACATCGGACAATGTAAGGATCTATAATACATGACATTAATGGGGTGTTGCAAGAAACTTGCGATCAATTGCAAGTCAATTTTCAGTCCCTAAATCAACCATATGTCTTGCAGCTAATTGCAAATTAGTGATTGATTGCTAATTTGCTCCTTGAAACAAGAAGTTTAATCTAATTTGCTAAAGCTAACGTTGATATATCGGTTGTAAAATTGCAACAGAATATTTGCAATTGATCGCAAATATTTCTTGCAACATTCAAATGCTTATAACTCTCTCATAGTTTGACATTTGACCATTTTTTTTCTCAGACTTCAACTGTCTTTCTTTGATTTCTGAGTTTTCATTCACTTGTAAGCTAACTTACTGGAAGGTTTTATTCCCCTACAATACATGACATTAAGGATCACGACATTCAAATGCTCATTACTTTCTCATAGTTTGACATTTGACAATTTTTTTCTCAGACTTCAACTGTCTTCTTTGATTCTGAGTTTTCACTTGTAAACTAACTTGCTGCAAGGTTTCATTCTTATAAAAAAATCTTCTGGGTCCCGTCTTACAAAGAGTTACGATTGATCCAATCAGTCATAACTCTATGGAAATCCATCAGTGTCATAATTTTTAGACAGAAAATTTGCAAAATGTCATTTGCAAACAAAGGAGAACAAATTAAATTGTCAAGAAATCAATGAATTCATGGATATACATTTTTATCTATCAAATTTTTTTAACAAACATGCATTTCAAATGTTGACTTTGCTGGCTTTCCATATTTGCGATTGATCGGATCAACTCTTTGTAAGACAGGCCCCTGGCGTGTGGAAGGGCATCGCGTTTCCAACATGATACAATTGGGGCACAATGACACTTTTACAGACATCATTTGAACATACAAAAGAAGAAAATACATTTTCATAATGAAAAACTGAGCTTTAAGTTGAGTCAATTTTAGCTAATAAATAAATAACCAAGATTAAAGATTTAGCAAATAGTGAAACATGATTGAATCATATTTCAAATTAATACCCAAAACCTTCCTGTTAAAAATGATCAAATCACAAAATTTAGAATCAAACAGAACTCTTGATAGTGTTAGTTAGTTTTCTCTGATTTGTCAAATAAATAGATTTGATCTGGAGAGTCACAACAAAATTTTGACACAGGCTAGCTTCAATAAACAAATCTTTACTAAGCATGTCAATAATTAAGAGATTGGCTCAATCACAGAGAGGCTATAGCCCCTCACAACAGTTGGTTTCAGAATCCAAAGTCAGCAAATGGCAAAAGACGACCAATGAAAATGAGATGGGATTAAACAAACTTCCCAGTTTATCAAAGCTCTCAGTATGACTATCGGCATGTTTAAATGATTGCCTCAATTTTACAGGAAGTTAAAACTAACATTTTTTACACATCTATTGAGGTCAAAGAAGAATAATGCATGAATAGGACTCAATAGCGGTCAAGCAAAGAATGACCATTTGGTTTAACCCTATCACACAATATTTTTTGACTGCGCTGCTCTCTGACTTTTTACTTTCAACCTTTGAAACCAGTTTTGCGTCACCTGGGTACGCGGTTCCGAAATTACGCAACATTACGTAAGTGCATGTCAGAGCAAAAATTGCTCAAAAACATGATTTTGTGTATAAAGTCAATGCAAATCGTGTTTTCAACCAAAAATCATAAATGCATGATTATTTTTAGTTTTCCTGGTCAAAATGTATTTATTTTAAACTGTTTATGATCTCAGAAGAGTCCACTAATTTCATTGAAAAAACAATGAAAAACAAAAGGTCCAAGAACAATGAAATACATAAGAAATTGCAAAAAAACAATATAATACATACTGTAAGAAATTCATCTGATACAGGCACGTGCCCCCCCCCCCTTTGAGAAGCAAAATTAAAATTTGTAATGTAAAGATGCCATGCCATTAAAACAGAGGTGTGCCTCTTCTGTTGAAATCGAGGACTTTTTTTTTTTTTGCTTGTCAAATTTTTTCAGGTATGAAAATATCCTTTATTTGTGGTTGAAAACCTTTTTTGGTTTTTTTTGGCTTGTCAAAATTTTCCTCCAAAAATTTGCCCCCTCTTGGAAAATCCTGGATCCGCCCCTGATCTGATATTGCAATATTTTCATGTACACAAAGAGTTTCTTTACCAAAAATTAGAACATCTGGAGCTTTATTTATGGAATTAGAAGAAAAAGTATGATTTCGCACACTAATTACGCATAAATTAGCATTTTTAGCTCATCCGGCCCGAAGGGCCAAATGAGCTTATGCCGTGGCGTCCGTCCACAATTTCAAAATGCTTCTTCTTCGCCATTTCAAGTCCGATTTCAATTGTTTGCTTTATATGATAGCACTAGGTGGGGGGATTCAAAACTTCTTCACAGAATTTTGAAATTCATTAAATATGCGCATTTTTCAAAATTCACAAAAAATGCTTCTTCTTTATTTGTTGACCGATTTTGATTTTTTTTCTTCCATCTGGTAGAACTTCATGAGGTTCACCAAATTTGTACACAGAATTTTGACCAGAACAATTTTTATGCTAATTTATGTGAAATTAATTTATGCATATTTTTAAAAATTCACATAAAATGCTTCTTTATTTGTTGACCGATTTTGATTTTTTCTTCCATCTGGTAGAACTTCATGAGGT
This sequence comes from Lytechinus pictus, assembly GCF_037042905.1. Taxonomy (NCBI): domain Eukaryota; kingdom Metazoa; phylum Echinodermata; class Echinoidea; order Temnopleuroida; family Toxopneustidae; genus Lytechinus; species Lytechinus pictus. The sequence continues at coordinate 19,185,736 of NC_087250.1, read as the reverse complement.
TCACCAAACTTTTACACAGAATTTAATTTTGAAATTTTCAGTAGCAAATTATTTATGCTAATTTATGCAAAATTTAATCATAAATCACAGAAAATGCCTCTTCTTCTTTGTTTGACAGATTTTGATTTTTTTTCTTTCATCTGGTAGAGCTGCGTGAGGTTTACCAAACTTGTACACAAAATTTTGAAATTTTGTCTAGAAAATTATTTATGCTAATTTATGCAAAATTCATTCATAAATCACAAAAAATGTTTTTTCTTCTTCATTTGTTGATCAATTTCAATTTTGTTTGCTTTATATGATAGCTCGAGGTGGTGATACAAAAAAAAGGACACAGATAATTTATTCATATATTTTCAAAATTCACACAAATTACTTATGTATTTGTTGATTGATTTTGATTATTTTTGTTCCATCTGAGAGCTACATGAGGTTCACTAAGGTTCTACACAGAATTAAAGAAATTTTGACTAGAAAATTATTTATGCTTAATTTATAGGAAATTTATTCATAGATCACAAAAAATGCTTCTATGTCATTTCTTCATCAATTTCAATTCTATATCCTCAATTTATGTCACCAATATAATTCACTAGTGTCAACTGGGCTGAAATCAAAATTGCATTAAATTTTGTTGCGAGAAGCCGGATGAGCTCCACATCATTGATGTGCTAGTTAATCACTTAATAGCAACTTGCATGAAATAGATTACTACACAATTTTGTAGATTATGTCCAACACAACTTGTCTGCCAATTTTCGGTGTGATCGCGCGGCCAACGGGCAAGATCTCAGGGGGGGGGGAGGCCTCCTCATCCCATCTCATTGGTCTTTCTTTTGCCATTTCGTGACTTTGGATTCCGGAACCAATTGATTTGAGGAGCAACAGCCTCTTTGTGATTAAACCAATCTCTTAATAAAGATTATTGAAGCTAGCCTGTGTCAAAATTTTGTTCATTTTGACTGATTGGAATTTGTGTAGTGCGCTTGTAAAGTTTCTTTGGGAATCCAATTTACATCGATGGAAATGCTCATAGGCAAGTGATTAATCAACAGTAGTAATTGGTTGCTTGATTTGTAATTGACTGTCAAAGTTTCTTGCAACACACCATAATTCTCAATATTTGGAAATTTTTTAATCTTGAATAAATAGAAACAAAAGACTGTTGGCAACTTGGCATACATGTACCATACAGACAATGAACAAAAAAATAATAGACAATATATTTCTGTGCTCAAATAAAAATATTGCACTGTAAATTACTGATAAATGACTTGAGTTATTTGAGTTTCAGGGCAAGAAATCAATAAACTTCATTTTCTCATACAAAAACAGCACATAGTTCAACCAAATATAGAATAGACTGCAGCTTACATTTAGTAATATCACATTGAATATGCTTAATGTCCACCTGTATTTCTGTTCAGTTTTTACAATTTGAACCTTTCTTTTTCATCTCAGCAGTGTATACAACTTTGGGCTAAGTCAGTTGGTGCTTTCAGAATCATTACCATGTGCTGTCCATAATCATTTTGTCACTAACTACTCTACTAAACCCATTTGCTATGAATGCAATATCATTTAAGCCCATTTACTACATGTACTTTGTTTAATGCAAATTCAAAGTAAAGCATTGCCCATATTATCCACCATCCACTTGGCCGAATATCACTAAACTGTTGATATCCAAGTCCAGTTATACAATTATTTTGGATATTACAGAGTGGATTCATATAACTGACTGCACAGAATGACCAGTGCATTCAATTTTACAAATTAATTCTCTGATGCATCATCAAGTTTTGTGTAAACAACATATAGATGTACATCTTGAACCAGATCAGGTGAATAAGTGGGTTTCATAAAGCAGCTGCATAAAGTTACACACGACTTCTGGCACACCTAGAGCGCGTGTTCTTTAGAAGACTTGGATGCTAAGTAAGCTACATAGGGGACCCTTTAGAATAAGGGTCACGAGTCATGCATAAAGTCAATCAAAATTTATAAACAGCTTTATGAAACACTCGCCTGATGGAGACTACATGGTGATACACAAAATATGGGAATCTATTACTAGTAGTAAATAAAGCAAAGTTGATACTGTATATGTTCAACTTTTTGGTTCAGTTTGATCAGTAGTGACATTCTTAATCTTTGGAGCACCAGTACAGGCATGTTTAGGGAGATAGCAATCCGAGCTGAATTCCTTAAGACACACGTCACATTTGTATGGTTTCTCGTTGGTGTGGCCACGCATATGCCGCTTGAGGTCAGAGGTCGCGCGGAAATACCTGTCACACACCTTGCACTTGAATGGTTTCTCCCCCGTATGCACGCGGACGTGCTTGATGAGATCGCTTTTGGATTTGAAGGTCTTGGGGCAAGCGGTGCACTCGTAAGGTCGCTCCCCTGTATGGCTGCGCATGTGAAGGGTGAGGTTGCTCTGTGTCCCGAAGGTCTTATCGCACAGCTTGCACGGGAAAGGGCGTTCGCCTGTATGGATCCGCATGTGAACTGTCAGGTCGCCCTTACGGCCGAAGCTCCTTCCGCAGGTCTCGCAGGAAAACGGCTTGATCCCAGTATGGGTCCGCAGGTGATAGGTCAGGTGCGTCTCGCGGCTGAACGCTTTTGCGCAGACGGGGCATTTGAACGGCTTCTCACCCGTGTGGCTGCGCATGTGATTGTCCAGGTGGCGCTTTTCGATAAAGCCCTTGTCGCAGAAACTGCATTTGAATGGACGGTCTGAAGTATGGACCCTCATGTGGACTTTGACATGTAAGAAAAATTTATGGCATATCTTGCATTGCGAAGGTTTGTCATCAACCTTTCCCTCTTGCTCCTGGACAACTTGCGCTTCTTCATCAATTGATGCTGCTGCAGATGTTCCTTCAAAGGCATCAGTCTCCTTGTTTCCTTGCGGTGGCAGGTCTTCCTGACAGCGAATAGCAACTCCCGATTCATGAATCATGGTCCCACTTGCAGCAGTTTTACTCTCTAATCTCACTGTTTGACTAGCTGGCACCATTTCATACCCTAGATTACTTGAGTTTACATCAAGTTTATGTCGGCTTGCATTTAAACTACCTATCATCTCCTGATCGACGGTACAATCCTCTGAACCATAAAAATATCTTCTTTCCAGGGAGCTCATTTCACGACCATCTCGCCTCGAAAGAACTCCCGAATAAACACTAGAGACACCTGTCCCGCTCCCATTATGGTGCTGCTGTCCTGGGATAACACGACAAGAACCTTCATTCTTAACTGTCGATGGAATCTGGTCGATACTTTTATCACAGTTAGTTGAAAGCATGCCCTGTTGTGTCAATGGACAATCCTGCTGCTGAGAGCCAACATCTGATTCTTGGAATCTTGCACTTCTTGTATCAGTGGCTTCCATGCCAGGTGGCTCACTAGGTATACACCCCGAAGGAATCCTGCTACTGCAATTTGGACCTGTTGCAGGATGGCCTCCTGCGCAGGAGTCCAGTGGGTTCTGATCATCCGGTAAGGCACCACAAGCATTCCCGGCTCTCTCTACAGTGACTTTCCTTGACTTATCTTGTGGTTGGTTTGCTTCAGGTTGCTCCACAGCTACCAGACACCCTTGATCTTCTTCTGCATTGCAAGAAAAAAATGTAATGGTCATTCTATCAAGAAGTCTATGCCTCATCCATTTAAAGGGATCGTTTAACTTTGTGAGCAGCTGATTAAACAAATTCTCAAACTGAGTTGAAACGTGCGTATGAGTGCCTGTATTTGTCCTCAAAAACCCTGAAACAGACCACAATATAGGATGAAAAACTCTAATTTAGATACAAGTAGCAATTTATTAGCCTGATTTTGAGAACCGTCTAGTAGACGGGTTCAGCTTATGACCAGTTTTCTCCAATTTAAAAAGTCTGTTGGCTATTTTGACTGCCTTCTGTTGTGTGTATCTCCTATACACACACTATTAGCTGCACTGTACATTCAGTGTATACCTTGTACACACTGTATGTAGGTCATGCTGTGTTCATCTAGATTCCCTGTATACACAAAGTCATTGAAACCAACTCCCAATTATTTCAAACTTTGGTTTACATCTCCAAGGTTTTAAAATTGATCCTGTAAATATAATACTTTGAAACTTTTGGGATGGCATTTTTACACTATAAGCCTAATGTTTAGCCCATTTTCAGGAACCAAAAGGAGAATTTTTTAAATCAGAACAAAGTGAAATGATCACTTTAATTTTAAATCCTAAATTGATATGATACTGATTACTGATACAATCTCACATGCACTGAATTCAACAATTACAAAAAATTCAGTTTATAACATAAAGGAATAAATAGGAATGTCTTGATAGCCCCTCTCAATGGGTTTGGATATTTTTGCTTTTCAAATACCCCCCCCCCCCCCCCATTTGTAGTGAAATGGGAATCCTTAAGCCTTACCCTGAAAATATCTACATTTAAGGCTAAGGAATGAAATAAATTAAAATATCAAATGGATTTAAAGTTGAATTAATAACAAGAAGCATTGAACAGATCTTAAGTGAATAGAATGAAGTCTCACCATCCTGGTTTTGAAGTTCGTCTGGTTCTTGTTTAACGGTGATAACAGCTGGATTTGAGTTATCCATTATACACACACAGCACAGGGACCAGTATGACCAAAGAAATACTGGATGAAGATCTGTATAAAAAAAAAAAAGAAGGCTGAAATGATTTGTTATCGATTACAAGACAGGGAAAATTGGGGGGCCTATATCACAAATTTTTTTAGGCTCTACCCAAGCCCACTCAGAAATGCCCCCCCCCCCCCCCAGTCAGGCGAGTGCAAGGTTTGTATGGCCCAGGCCAGGATTAGTTTGGCAACGTAAGGCTAAACCGTAGCTGCCACTCAAGACCAAGGGCCGGTGCAGCGCTAATGCAGTTTTCCACCGGCCGACCTGGCGATGTTAGGAAATGAATTTCACCTCAAATTTGTCTGAATCTTTGGCCAATTATCTAATCCTTGACTTGAATTTCAGCCACGTCAGGCATCGGGAATGGCTGTATTTCTGCTTCAATCTCATCCTTCAAATTTTCAGTCAGACTTCACTCGATGTCTCGATCAGCCATCGTCGTAGTTTTGATATGGACTGAACTGAAGTTACTGACTAAAAATCTTCCTGCAGCAGCCCGCTCTAATTCAGTTTCACACCGGCCGACCTTGCGATGTTAGGAAACTAATTTCACCTCAAATTTTATCTGCATTTTTTGTCAAATATCTAATATCAATCCTAGCTTGAACTTAATTTCAGTCACATCAATCAGGCATTTGGAACGGCTGTATTTCGGCTTCAATCTCAATGTCATATAGTTCAAATTCTCAGTCGGACATGGCAGCGCTTGGCCATTGCCGTAGTTTTGATATTGAATGAAATTAGCGACCATCTTGCAAACACATGGGCGAGCTTCCGCTTCCATCAGCAGATCTTTTGGTCGTTAATTTCAGTTCAGTCCATATTAAAACTACAGAGGTGGATGGCTGATTGAGCGAAGTTTGTCTGAGAATTTGAGGGACGACATCGAGGTTTCAAGCCAAAGCTTTCCGATATTTATTCAGGTTATGATCCAATGCAGTTTCGCACCGGCCGATCTGGCAAGGTTAGAATTTAGAAAACTATTTTTCAACTGAATTTTTGTCTGAAATTTTGTCAATATCTACAGTGTATTCTATCGTTAGTAATACTAGGATTCCTATAGTAGTATTACTAACGATAGAATACACTGTAGGCAGTAGAGGCGCACGGCCAATATTGGAGTCTGGAGACTGTCTCCAATGTGGGAGATTATCTCCAATATCAGAGACTTTTGTAAAGAATTTGGGTATCTAATTTCAGAGACAGTCTCCAGTTTTGGAGACCAATTTCCTTTGTTTACATTTGCTGCAAAAGGATTACCTTGGCGGCAAATAAAAATGTGATAAGGAGATTCCTCATGAAAAATTACCCCTTTTCACCGTCTACTTTAAAAATTCAGCGTCTACTTTTGTTTTGATAAGGATTTTTGTTGTCAATCACACACAAAACATATGGGCTTCTGACCTCAGTGAGACAAAATTTTGGGTGGAAAAAATCATGCTTTTGTTGGTGTTGTTTCTTTTGTCCTTTTGCAAAGCAAGTCTCCAATGTGGGAGATTGTCTCCCCTATTGGAGAGAGTCTCCCATATTGGCCGTGCGCCTCTACTGAGTACTGGTAGTGGTACTAGTAGGGGGAGTGTAGATATTGACAAAAATTCAGTTGAAAAATAGTTTTCTAAATTCTAAGTGCCAGATCGGCCGGTGCGAAACTGCATTAGCACCCAATGAATCATTCAATGTAACTTGCATACAGTGTATGGAAGGCAATCTATTTCACTATTTTATTTGACTCGTCTTTCTTTGAGTTTGACTTTGATTTGTTTTCATACTCATCATGCTCATAATTTCATATTATTAATTTTTCTACATAAAATTGCACAGGGTCAAGACAAAGTCAATGTCAAACTCAACGAAAAGTGTGATTTATTAATCGAGAAGCACGCACACCCACTCAAGAAATAAATGAATATATCTAGAAAATATGCATCATAGGTGATGATGACGTTGCTGGTGTTCTCGTTTCAGCAGCTAGCAGCGCTGGCCCTCCTCTCACCAGCCGTCGGCCATGTCGGCTGCGGCTGGCGTCCGCAGTCGGGTCAACTCGCTCCGGGAATTCGCTGAGCCGGCGAGGAAGAAAAAAACACTTGTCTTGTGTTGTTGTACATAAAATAAACACACAAACACTAACAATGTATTCTCCTTTTTCTGATTATTTAGATTTATCGATTCATGACATAAAACAGTTTCAGACAACTTTAATACTACCTTCTCAAATCTGGAATATCATCACAGAAATTCGACTCGGACCATAGAGATAACTTTGTTCGTCTAAAGCTGGCGCTATTTTTATTGATCAACAACTTTCAAAATCAACAACTTGAAGAAAAAAATCATGACAGTTCAGAAAAATAGAATTTTTTGCTGTGGACTTCGTTCATGCAAATCAATGGAGCTCCTAACAAAATGTTCATATGTTGCCAGGGACAGCACTAGACGGGGGGGGGGGGGGGGGGACCACTATCATTTTTTTTTAATTTGGCCTCATGCCTTAATTTTGGTTTTTAATTAGTTTCTATATAATTGTAAACAGATATAGTGTTAAAAAAACAAAATAACTAAACATAGGACCTATTGTAGGCCTGATCCTGAATTCGTATCAATAAGAATTGCTCACTCATTTTGTAATCTCTCTCTCTCCCTCTACAAACATCCCCCACCCCCCTCCCATCTCCATATTTCCAGCCTCTCTCTTTTCAAATTGATTCGTTTGTTGGCATTTCTAACAAACAGTGATAATATTCTCCTCCGGCCTGCCCGAGTCCCTAAATTTCTTCCTCGTTCCCTATCCCATTTCTGCCCAGTAAAATCGCTGTTTAAAAGTTGTATGCAATGCTATTCACTACATAAACTTTAAGCATGTAGCTGCCTTAGCAGTTAAAACTATAGTGTTTAATATCTTTAAAAAAAAAAAAAAAATTTAAGTTAATCTTTAAATTAATCATGATCGATTGAACTGTTCATATAGTCAATGGCACTGTATTTAGCATTTTGCGTGGTTCGCTCTATCTCCATCTCTTCAAAACCTATATCTCACCATCTTCCCCTGTCTCGCCCCTCCCATCTCTTCCTCTGTCAGCCGGCATCAACCCCCCCCCCCCCCCACTCTCTCTCTCTCTCTTTCTCCCCCTATAATTATCTTGTATAACAAATTACAATAATCTGCTAGTGTACACCTGCTCATTCGAAACCTACCCTTGTTCCCATCCAGCCGTTTCTCCACTCTATTTCGCTCCCTTCGCCTCTCGTGATCCCATGATCCCTCTATTTATTTCTCTCCCCTTTTTGCCAAACTTCCCCCTTTTTCCTCTATTTGGTTCTACCACTTTCCATCACTTACCGCTTTTTCACCATGTTTATATCTCTGTCTTTTCAGCACTACCTAATTTTATTTCTTTTCACTTTCATTATTTCCTCTCTTCCTATCTCTCTCTCTCCCTCTCTAGCCAACCCCCTATCGCTCTGCTCCCGTACCCTCAATATTCATTTCTCTATACCCCCCACACACACACACTCTGGCCCGTATTCTGAAGTCGGGTTTAACTTAAACTCAGGTTTAAAGTTGTGGTTTAAGTATGGGAAGCCAATTGTTACATAAATCACTAACGATAGAGATATATCTCAGCCCATTTGGCTCTCAAATCATTCATAATTGTCTAGGAAGTATATCAGATTATTGTCTTTACCATCGATGAATCAGGAAAGAGCACAGTAAAAAATAAGAAATGTACAACTTAAAAAAAAATTGATACTTTTGGATTCCCATACTTAAACCACAACTTTAAACCTGAGTTTAAGTTAAACCCGACTTCAGAATACGGGCCATAGACAATACTCTCTTTAAAACCTTCAGTCCAAGTATCTCTCATTGATCCGATTGCTAAAAAAAAAGAAAAAAGGAGGAAGAAAAATTAAAACTCGTCGGGGCTTAATTACTTATAGTTTTATTCATTTTACTGTCATTTGACGCTACATCATAATTCAAAAGCAAGAAAACACATAATAGAACAAAATACATTTAAAATGCATTGTCTTACTAGTAACTAAATTATTTCAACATCTACACCTAAATAGTAAACTCCTTTGGTATATCTAAAACTTAAAAAAAGACAGAAAAAAAAGAAAAATACCCCAAACTGCAATGTCATCTATTAGAACTAATTCAATCACTCTCTTGATGACCCGGTTCATAAAACTTGTGCAATCAAAAGCTCTCAACAAATCTTCCGATATGAACCCCCCTTCCTTGTTTCTTTATACATGAGAAAATTAAATATAATTTTATGACATTTTAGGCTTCATCTCCCCCCCCCCCATCCCCTACCTCCCTATCTGAATTGACTTTAGTCATTACTATAATTTGCTGAAATCCCATTAAGTGGCGGACCATTGCAGATACCACTTTGTTTGCTAAAAAAGAAAGAAAAGACCTTTAAATGAAGGTCTTTGCTACAGCAATAATCAGTAGAGCCAACATGATGATAATGATAATACTCAGCTGTTACTCCTATGAATCCCCAAAATGGGCTAATATCATTAAATAAGTTCAGAATAAACCAGTGACTTGTTGGCATATAATGTACCTACGATTTCATCAATTTGAATACATTATTTTGTCAATTGCCCATCTTCATAAAAAACAAAGTAATATTGTGACCAGATGACCAGTTTTGAGTCAGCAACACGTACATTCACAGAAACATTGGTTGATAATGTACCCCCTATATGAAAAGGCACAGATCCCTTTCAATTTTTGCTTCATAATTCATGAACCACACATTGTTGAAAACATGAAAGTGAAATTATTTTCTTACCATTTTAAAGAACTGGTATCTGGGGCCTGTTGCCCTATTTCAAATATTACATAATTCAAGATGGAAATGAAAAGCAATCCACTATGATGTATAATGCTTCCTTACAAAATAGATTATATAAAATATCGAAAATTCTATTCAAAGATAATACTATTTTATTTAGATTAGAGGCTATAATCCCATGCACTACTTAATCAATCACACATTAATCCTAAAATATGAGTTTCAGAGAAATAATACATATTCAAAGTTCAAACATGCTCAGTCTATGAATACTAACTAATGGCTTCAAAGCCAAAAAATCATAACAAAACTAGCCCTTTTTCTTTCTTTCAGGACCTGGCACAAGTTTAACCTAAAACCATTATTGAAACACTAGAACATATAAAGTGTATTAAGAGAGATTGTGCCCTAAAACTGGTGAAAATTGTTACTGCCCAGTCTAATTTCCAAAGCAAAGGTGATAACTTAAAGGACAAGTCCACCCCAACACAAAGTTGATTTGAATAAAAAGAGAAAAATCCAACAAGCATAACACTGAAAATTTCATCAAAATCGGATGTAAAATAAGAAAGTTATGATATTTTAAAATTTCGCTTAATTTCACAAAACGGTTATATGCACATCCTGGCTCATATGCAAATTACATCATCCACTCACTATTTCTTTTGTATTTAATTATATGAAATGTGAAATATTCTAATTTTCTCCTCATTGTCAAGTGATACAATGATTAATTCCTCCCTGAACATGTGGAATTAGCTTTGTTTAATAGTCTATGGTTCAGTCAAGGTTGTCCTTATTGTCAAATCTATAAAAAATAAAATATTGTATGATTCAAACAATAAAAAACAAAAGAAATAGTGAGTGAGGGACATCATCGACTGACTCACCTGGTTGTGCATATCGCTGTTTTGTGAAAAAAAAGCGAAACTTTAAATTGTCATAACTTTCTTATTTTACATCCGATTTTGATGAAAGTTTCAGCACTATGCTAGTTTGATTTTTCTCTATTTATTCAAGTCAGCGTTTTCCTGGGGTGGACTTGACCTTTAAGTATCTATGAATGAAGATGGTGATTGAATGAAACGAGAATCTGCATACAGTACCAGGACACTATCATTTCCATTCACGTTTTTCCATCTAAAAGCCCATAGAAGCAGATTTGATAAAAACTATTGTTCTTGGTTTTCAGGGGCTTTAAGCGTGTTAAAATCCATTGAAAAATGCTTTCTCGCACTGTCAGATACATGTACACTAACAGTATGTATCCTAATCAGAAAAAAATGTTACAGATTTCTTTTTTTTTTATCCACCCTGTACCTTAGGCTAAACAGTATTGCAAATTTGAAATACATGAACTCATGAAGGTGACCTCTATGTATTGAGTGAGATGTACGTGATGATGTTGGGTCAATGAAAATTGCACAAAATATTTACTGCTTAGCAGTGTGATAAGAAATAAGATTAATTGCAAAATAAGAAAAGAAAACATATTGATCAGCTTGGCTTCATATCCTTTTCAAGGTAATTAGTTAAGCCTAATCTTAATTACACAAGGCCAAAAATAAAAAAATAACCACTGATAAACACTGATAAACTGTATACTATAATACTGGAAATATTGAAAACACATTAGTGCTCATAATAACATTGAAGTACATGATGGAATTTTGGTGTCTAAAACACTGAATTACATGTGTATGACACAGTGCTTCTAACGCTTTTACATTACAGTGGTTTAAATGCTTAATTTCATGACTTGGTGCTTAAAACACTACAGCCCATATTCTGAAGTCAGGTTTAACTTAGACCATGGTGTAACTGTGCTAAAATTATGGGAAGCCATAAGTGTCAAAATTTTCATGAAGTTGTATGTTTCTTATGTTTACTGTGCTCTTTCCTGATTCATCGATGGTGAAAACAATCATCTATTTAAACTTCCTAGACAATTATGAATGATTTGAGAGCCAAATGAGCTGAAATATGATATCTCTACTGTTAGTGATTTATGTAACAATTGGCTATCCATACTTAAAGCACAACTTTAAACCCGAATTTAAGTTAAACCCGGCTTCAGAATACGCTCCTATTAGTCTAGATTAGAGTGTTTAAAACACTGCACTGTGCATTTAACACCAGATACATGACACAGGACATGTTGTGCTTTATGATGTACCAGAGATTCAAACAAAGGATTCCATGATAATTATGATGCTTAAAACACCAATAGCCCAGTGCTCACAACACTGAATGTGAAGCAGTGCTGGAAGTCTTGAAAATTTAACAATACATGAATGTAAAACTTTGCGAATGAATGACATTGACAGATTTCAGTGAAAAATTAAGTTGAAGTCATTCTAATACAGTAGCATGAACTTCTAAAGGCTCTGTCACATCATGACATGCTTTTGTTTCTGATATGCGGGGTTGCAGGTTGCCCGCATTGACCGTATCTCACACGCAGTTGCCCACAGAAGCACAAACAAGTCTGATTTGCACGCAGAAAAGATTTGAACATGCTCAATACTCTGTTGTGGGTGAGTTGCGAGTGACAGACGCAACTCACCCGCAAGGCTTGCATGGAACGATGTAACAGGGCCTTAAACAATGACTAGATTAGAATCCTAACTTAAGAAATTACGACTACATGTAACACACATTTTCTAATTATCCACATGTTAATCAAGGTTTTTTTTTTCAAGATCAATTTGGAATGGGAACAAAAGATGCGAATCTTTCAGCTATTCAATCTTTTACCATATCTTTTCCAAGTCCATTTGCCATCCCCACTGTGAGTCATAACCACACTTTTCGAAATAAAAATGAGCAGGTCTCCTTGAAAAGGTCAAGAAAACATGATAAAATGAATTGTGAGAATCCATTTCATGCTGTACTTGTTAAAGGGGAATTCAGTCACCTTGGCAATAAATGTCTTGTGATAATAGCAGAAAAAAGATTAATGAAAATATTGGTGAAAGTTTGTGAAATCCAACAGAGAACAAGACAGGTGTGAGATTTTAAGATTTGAAGTTGTGACCTCATTATGCGAGCAGCAGGTCCATGCATTGATTTCATATACCTGCAATATCATTCAAATAATTTCCACTTTTTTAATAGTTTATGACTCGCAATATTAATTGATTTTTCTTTAGGAGAGGGTACAAGATATGTTTAAACTTTAAAGATATGATGAATGCACAGATGAAATAATGTAAATTTTCTGAGAAAACTGCATTTTATCAAATTTACATCAAATGACCTAGATAGATATGGGGGAGCAGCTTGCATGTATGGATTTTTTGGCAAATCTTCACCAAAATGTTTCTTAATTTTTTTCCTGCTTTTATTGAAACCAACATTCATACCAAAGTGAAATTCCGACCTAAAGTTTCCTCCCATGGAAATACTCGAAAAATAACACTGGTTTTCATAAGGCCTTAGCATCATCTCCATTTGAGTGAATAACTTTTACATGAGGGTAAGTTACACAAAACCATGTAATTGATATGATTGTCTAGCTCTATGAGCACAAAAAAAAAGAATACATCTAATTTTCAAAGTAGTATAAGAAATTAGAAACAAAAATGTCCACAAATTAGTTTATTTTCACCGTCTACCATTCCAATTCCTTCCAGCTATTAAGAAATAACCCAGACTCTATTACTTTGCACAGAAAAATAGAAGACATCTAATTTTTTAAAGGACAAGAAATTAAAAAAAAAAGTTCACAAATGAGTTAATTTTCATTCACCGTCTCCTGTTCAAAGTCCCTCTGGCTAGCTAAGGAATGCCTTGACCATGGCGAGAGGCAGGCAGTAGAGGGCGCTCTTCTGGTTTCTCACTTCCCTTAAATTGATTCATGATTGCAAGATCCCTTTGTCCTTGGCCTTGCTCTGGTCCCTTTTTTCGCTGACACCATATCCCATTTTCTCGTCACAAATCCATCGTCGTTTTAAACCTGGATTCCAAAACATCAAAGAATGGAAAGATAAAAATATCATTATAATAAATGGATCATTGGCGTTTATATAATATTGTGCCATAATTTCAAATTTCCAAGGGGAACTATCCACTCTGACTCAAGGGTTCATTATGCCACCGCGCACAGAAAAATCAAAGCCATATAAGTTGTGTGTTGTGGACGCCAGAAGTGGCGTTGCAGCACGAGCGACCCACTGGTAAGAAATCCACTGCCAATGCGGTTGCGAGGTTAATACTAATACTACCCTCACACTTGTGTGAGTGGGGAACTATCATGTTGTGGAATCCATGGAAATAAAGAGAATTATTGGCCATTAAAATCTTCCCATTATAGGACTCTTTCTTGTTGGTTTTCTCATGGACAGTTCATGCATATGCGTCTTTAATGGGCCTATCATATATAGATATTTGGATGGGGCCTGGGAGGGGGGCATGCATAATTGATAAATGACACAACAGTCAGTACCGTACTTGACCTGTGTTTATAATCAAATCATGCCTCTAAAACCCGGGATTACCATTATCTTATTATTCACTTCAATCAAAGACCCAGCCTTCCTCAACTAACCAGGGGCAACTTGCGACTGACGCGTACTTTGGGCATTGTTGGGTTAGGTAGACCCACTAACCTTGCAACACCATGAACCGCGTTTGGCAATGGATTTCTAACTAGAGGGTCGCGCGTGCTGCGATCCCACTTCTGGTGTCCACAACACACAACTTCTATGGCTTGATTTTTCTGTGCGTGGTGGCATGTAATGAACCCTTAACTTGACTCTTGAGTGAGGTAGACCCTACAAATATTCCCGGGGGGGCCAGTCAAATATATTGCTGTACACACGCGTGACCAAGAAATTTCCAAACACCCCCTAAACAAGTTTTTCTCTGTGTGCAAAATAAACCCTTAACAAGTTTTTCGCGGGCTTAAAAAAAAATACATTTTCGCCCCTAAACAAGATGTCGCCAAAATAATGACCTCGGGGGAAAAAGCTTGGTAAAAAAACATACCCTAAAGCTAAACACGTTTGGCTAGTCTTAAAAAAAAAAAAGCTTTGGGGAAAAAAACATACCCCAAATACCACCCTTTTTCTTGAATATCAGTGTTTTTGATACCCTTAACGAGTCCACGCACGGACCACGTCCAAGACTGAAAACCCCCCCCTTTAAACGCGTTCTTTTGGTCACGCGTGTGTACATCAATATATTTGACAGGGCCCCCCCCCCCCCCCGGGCAAATATTACGATTTACGGTACTTGACTCAAGTCAAATTTCATTTTTTTTTCTCACCTATCATCTTATACCCGTTGTTACCGTTTTCAGCTCTATTCTTTGCTGCCCTGTTTCTTGACTTTATCTTTCTTTTTCTGCTCCGAGTTCGTTATTTGATCTTCAACAAGACGGGCCTCCTTGGTCGTATGAGGGTTCCCGTGTTCTTTGGTAGCTTTCTCCTTTTTTGTCAGCCCCTTGCCGCTGGCTCCGCTGTGAATGGGAGGATCGTAGTTGTAATGTTCCAGTTCATCAAAATGGTCTTCCGACATTATTGCTTGTTTTTTGGCCCGAAAAGTTCGAAGAAGGTCGAGAAAATATGTCGAGTCTTAGATGCAAATGTGAGAATTATAGAAACAGCTGTTACACATTAGCAGTTGGTATAAAAAGGCGATTTCAGTGACGAAATAAACAAGCTGAGCTGAAGAACTTTGTACCTTATTGCGTGTATGTGTATCAAAACACTCGTATTCTTTACCTCAAATTACGATAGTCTATTTTCAGAAGACTCTTATTTAAAGTAAGCAATTTGCTGCCTTGAAATTTGTTTTATTTCATTATTTCTTAATATTAAGATGTTTTTTATTGATATGAATTAAAAGCGTGATCATCAAATCATTGATTTTAGATTATTTTGTTCTAGAGAAATGTGATATCCTCACCTAATTCCTCAACAAATTCATTAGCGAATCATGTTCAACTTGCAGAATAAGACTAGTTTAACCTACGAAGGGGGGGGGGGGGTTGCTATCATTCACACTACTCGCGTGCCACGTCGGACAAAATCATAGAGATATATCAGGGAAGTCCCTGGATATATCTCTATATGGACAAAATACACTGTATTGGGTAAAATTTTAACCAGCTCGAGGGTCCTACTAATTATGGGGGAGGGGGGGGGGGGGGGGATAAGCAGCAATTACTTTAGAATGGGCAAAACTTTCATCACACTGGATAAATAAAAATGCCCAACGTTGGTTGGACACATAATTACCCTCATGGAGCATGCATATGGTTAAATATTTTTGTTTATTTATTTGTTATTTCATTTTTTTTTTTTTTTTTTTTTGGGGGGGGGGCAATTATTGAAATCATGCGAGCTTATAGTTTTAGCTGGAATCATATGCCAGGAAAAGAGGACTGATACCCCTGACAAAAGTGTATGTTAATAGAAAAAAATATGGTAAAGTTTGATCTACAAAGATAGATTTTTTTTTTTTTTTTTTGTGACGTCATTTGTGAGCTGCCGGCTTCCCCCATAATAAATGAAACATCATTTAAAAATAAATAAAAGTAATAAAATATAAAATGGTTGTTATTTGCCTTCAGTATATCAACAGACAAATAATTTTACACATAGTCTTACAGCGGTCTTTCAGAGGTCGATCCTGCTCTCTATGGAATGGTATATACTGTACGTTTCATATAAGGCCTATTTGCTCGTATTTTTTATTTGATTTGGGGCATCTACTCGTTACGGCATTTGATTGACGTCACAAATGAAAAAAATATATATATCTTATTGATAGACCTAAATTCAACAAAATCTTTCTATTTCTTTTCTGGTATTTTTACATCACACTGTTCTTCAGGGTGAAGTTCCCCTTTAATAAAGTCTACTTAATTAAACACCCTCTCTCGTTTCTGTCACAATAAACCATGAAACATATATATTCACCAATTAAAGATGCATATTTTTCATTACTTCTCATCATGACCAAAAGTGATAGATAATATAGTCTTACGTGACCCCGCGGCCTTGAAGTGGGCCGGGGTACGCGCCCCATGGCCCTGGGAAGCGGGGGGTGCTGCGTGTAGTTATTCTCCATAGGAAGCACCCCCAGGTATTCTGGAAGAAAAACTGAAAAATGTCACCAAAATGAACTTAATTTTGTAGTGAACCCCCTCCCCTTTTTTCTTCCAAATTTATCGAGACCAATTTGATCTCACTTGGTAGTGAAAACCCTTTTTTCCTTCAAATTTACATCAACCCCCTATAAAAAAAAAAATCGTTCCCAGGACCCCAGGGTACCCCCGAAAATTTGAATTTGCAGCTCATTATATCACCTACTGACAGGATTGGATTTACGCCAAAAAAAATAAACCAAGGAGTTGCAAAGATGAACATTGTCGAGACAGTCAGGGATGAACAGGGCCAGTTAGTGCAAGATGAAAAAATATATTTTTTTTCTGAACTGAAAAAAAAAAAATGGATAGGCTTATTGTATAGAGCCTACAAAGAATAGCTACATACTCCTCATCTGTTATTGCATTTTTTTTACATTTCTTTGCTGAATAAAATAATAATAACAATAAGTATAATAATAATAATAATGATGATAATAATAATAATGATAATAAAATAATAATAACAATAATTATTATAATAATAATAATAATGATAATAATAATAAAATGATAATAACAATAATGATAATAATAATAATGAATACTTTAATTTCATTTTTTATTTGTTTGATTTTTATTTCTACGTTCACAATACATTATAAAAAATGTTTACATTGTTTGCAGTATACAATATGATAATGATGATGATAATAATAGAAACATATTCATATTGCACCATTTCTCTATGGATATATCTAAATGGCAGATGCAACATTGCTTTCAATACTCATCTTCATTTTTCTTCATTCATCTTCTTCCATCTCTTTCACTGATTTCCCCATTTTTTCTTCCTTTTTTTATCAGTGCTCCGATCCCCCGGCCTAACCCCCTATAGTCCAGGATAGGCCCCATAGAGAAGGGGTCGAACCTTGTTTTTTTCAGATATACAATGTTTTTTTATGGTTTCTTGTCAATTCGAGGGTGCTGATTCCGAATCTGAATGATGCCACTCTTGTAACCTTGAGCATTTTCCGCAAATTGGCAAAATCCAATATGGCAGCCAAAATATGCAAATTACCCATGAAAATCATAAAATTGCCCACACATTAACTATAAAATGCATGCAGTTGTTGTGCAGAAGTGAAATACTCGTTGGAAAAGCGATATTTTACAAAATATTTATTTCTTTGATATTCAAAATGGCCGCCATAACCTCTGTATACTTTATTATGTAGAATATGAATTGGGGGAAATAATTTTCAAACAAGAGCACTATTATTGCATGTGATTGTGACCTACGAGTGGACTTATGTCTGAAAACATGATTATTAACATAACTATGTCATTGTATACTATCTAATGTGATAAATGCCGTATTATGATATTCAAAATGGCTGTCATAGACCCCCTATATATACTGTGTATAATATATAAGAGGGGACAAATAATTTTCACAACATTTGAATTTGCTTGACTATAAAATGCCAATAACTGCGAAATATTGGTGTAAAAATGTCTGTCAACAATGGTTTCTAACGAAACATATAATTACCCTTGCAATTTCGGTAATTATGCTGCATTTTGACATTCAAAATGGCTGCCATAGGTCCTATCAGTATTATGAACAAAGCGAATGAAGAAACAAATTTTCACAAGAGTAAGAACAAAAAAATGAATGTAATTGTAATCTACGAGTGAAATATTGTCTAAGAACATGTTTTCTAGCGAAACATATCATTTCCTTTTTCATGCATGAGATAAATGCTGTATTATAAAATTCAAAATGGCCCCTATGGGCCCTAACAGTATTATCTACAATGTAAATGGGGACAAATACTTTTGAAAGAATTAGAATTTGCCTGACTATGAAATCCAAATTATTCTGTTGTACGAGGAAAATATTTTTTGAAAGCGTGATTTTTTTCTAAATTAAATATAGCATGTAGTTGATAAATACTGTATTTTTACTTTAAAAATTGCTGCTACAAGCCCTTACTATAAAATTATGTATCATGCGTATAGGGAAACTAATTTTCACCAGAATGAGAACCAAAAACGCACGTAACTATGTGATGTATAGGTAAAATTTGGTCTTGAACATGATTTCTAACTAAATACATCACATATTGGTCGAGAAGGTAATAAATGCCTTACTTTGAAATTCAAAATGGCTGCCATAGCCCAAAGTAGTATGTACATTTTAACTGGGGAGTGATAATTTTGACATAATTTTTACTATGAAAATTGCTTAATTTTGATGTAAGTGTTCAGTATTGTCTAAACCCAATGATTTCTAACGAAATATATCATAGCTTGTGTCATAAAGGTGATGAATGCTGCATTTTGAAATTGAGAAATTGCCGCCATAGCCCCTTATCTTAATATGTAAAATTTGAATGAGGAAAGATAATTTCTACAAAAAAAGCATATTGCAGCCATTTGAATATTGAAATATAGCATTTATCTCCTAAATAACATAAGAAATTATCTATTTCGTTAGAAATCATATTTTCAGACGATATTTCACTCATACATGTAACACCATTTAGTCAAGCAAAGCCAAATTCTGTTAAAATTATATGTTCCCATTCACATACATACTAGACCTACCGTTAGGGCCTGTAGCGGCCATTTTGACTTTCAAAATACATTATTTATCCCCTACCTGGCAGAATAAATGATATATCCTGTAAGAAATTATGTCTTCAGACAATATTTTACTCTTAAATCACAATTATATGCATTTTATGGTGCTGACTCCTGTGAAAATTGGTTTCCCATATCAATTGTACATAATACAGTCAATGTCTTTGGCGGCAATTTTGAAAGTCAAAATACAATATTCAACACAAACATGAAACCCGAATAATATATTTCGTTGAAAATTAATATTTTAAGACAGTATTCCACTAATTTACCACAAAGCATGCGTTTTAGCGCTCACCTTGTGATTGTTTATATCCTCTCTCACATCGTACATCATAGTTTTAGGGCCTTTGGCGGCCATTTTAAATATCAAAATACATGATTTATCACATAAATGGCATGTTGAATAATAAATTTCGTTAACAATAATGTTTTTAGTCAGTATTCCGCTCGTTTATCTTAACAAAATGCATTTTAGTGCTCACTCTCGTGATTTTTTTTGTCACCATTCACATTGTACATAATAGTGTTAGGGCTTTTGGAGGCCATTTTGAATATCAAAATACAGGATTTATCACAAACATGACATAACAAATGTTATATATCGTTAGCAATCCTATTTTCAGACATTTCTTCACTCATAGATCATTATTACTTGCATTCCAGTGCTCACTTTTGTGAAAATTAATTTTCCCCATTCATATTGTACAGGGGTCTATGGCGGCCATTTTGAATATGAAGAAAATAAATATTTTGTCAAAAATCATTTTTTCAGATATTATTTCACTCCGGCAGCACAATTGCATGTACTTTATAGCCAATGTGTGGACAATTTTATGATTGTCATGGGTAATATGAATATTTCGGCGGCCATATTGGATTTTGCCAATTTGCAGAAAACGCTCAAGGTTACACGAGTGGCATCATTCAGATTCGGAATCAGCACCCTCGAATTGACAAGAAACCATTAAAAAACATTGTATATCTAAAAAAACAAGGTTCGACCCCTTCTATCCTGGACTACTACGTTATTTGACGCCAACAAAGTAAGAAGAAACTGTTATGCGAACTCCCTCGTTCTCACAATTGGAATGTTGGAATTCCAAATTTTCCTCGCCTCCTGATTTTTAGAGTTGCGTTTGATTGCAGGGCCCGTTGCAGAAAGAGTTGCAATCAAACGCAACTCTAAAAACCATGCGCAACTTGATTTTCAGCCAATCATGAGCAGCGTGCATTTTGGACTTGCGATTGATTTTTTGACTTGGCAACTCTTTCTGCAACGGACCCCTGGAGATTACGTCATTGATTACGTCCACTGGCGGGTAGCGCATGCCCAAAATAAACCGAGGAGAACGATGTACGTGATTGGTTCTTCTAATATGACCACGTGGTCTATTGTAATAATTGTCGGTTCACATTCTTCACGTACAGTGTTAAGTGTCGGACCGGGTTACGTAATTCTGCGAACACGCGTCGTTGAAGGTTTGGCATGTATGTTTGGTGGATATTGAATTTGTGCGACCTCGTGAAGATGGCTGAATCATGGTTTGATTTCAGGTGAACTCGGAGGACACACGCAGCAAGGGACCAGATTCGAGTGTACGCTGGCGACACAAACAGTAAGTGATAACATATTTGTGAACTCCCAAATAGATAAATGTAATTAGAATAACGAAACCTGCACGTTAGCATTATTACAGTTGCTCGCAATCTAATGTGTGAGTAAAATAAAAACGAAAAAAAAAAAACCGGGGGACACCACACAAATCCCCACTTTAATAAAAAAATATGTCATGAAAGCACAACCACTATATGTGGTTGGAAAGAGTATCTTCTCCCAAATAATTTAATACCATATTTACTTGGTATGTCTTCACGCTTGGATAATCAGTAGGTATTATTTACAGTGATGTAAATTTTTATTTGCGCCAAAGTATGGCATGATTGCAATGAATGAACCCCAGCTGCCAATGATGTCATAATCCTACATGAGTTAGTAAACATAATAATTTGCAAATCCCTTTTCAATGACATTAACTTGATAATTGAAACTAAAAAAGTGTTTATTTACAATTATAATGTAGATTCCTGAAAATGTGATTTGAAAAGGATGTTAATACAACTATTGTAGGATTATATGGCATCATTTACACCTGCATTCATTCATTGCAGTCATGCCTTACTTTGGTGCATCAGATTAACATTTACATATCACTGCATATCCGCTGATCATCCAAGCGTTATGGTGTCAAATAATTTGGAAGAACTATAATAATCATATGTGTTCATGAAGATGTGAAGTTTTTTTTATTCAAAAAGTCATACGGTATAATGTATTCACATTTCAATATGGATAGCCAACCAATTTATAATCTAAATGCTATGCAGATAAAACATCCTGGGAAAAATGAGTGCCACGCACAATCTCCAGCTCATGATGTAGAAACATGACCATAGCAGAATTTTCACCGGCCGGGGGAAGGGGGGGGGGGGGGCACGACAAATAAAATGTTAAAAGAAACTCGATCGAAAGCGAGTGAGCGAAGCGTCTTATGTGGCGATTTTGCATTTTCTAAAGTAAATTTGAAAGGCCGTGCAGATACTTTAGGTGAATTGTGTGTTTTCAGTAAACAATGTAAATTTTCAAAATTTCTGAGAGGAGGGGCATCTTCCCCCTGCCCCAGCGAAATTTGCACTTCTTCTAGCGGGAGCATTTAAGGGGTGGAATTTTACCCTTTCAATCATGACTAACAACATAAATTACCCCCTTTTCGAAAACTAATTGGTTGATTTTTTTTAGTTTTAAAGGCTTTTGATTTCCAGAATGAATTATTAGTGCTGTTAAATTATTAATGTTGTTCCTATTATCAGTATCGTCTTCATTATCACCTCCTTAGGTGAGGTCTGCTTTTTCTCTCTATCTCCTTTTCTTCTTATGCTTTAATTGTTTATCGGGGGTGGGGTGGGGGTTGATGGTTGAAACTTATTTCTTTTGTGTGTGTGTGTTTTTATTATCATTATTATTATTATAACTCCCTCAAAGTATTTTGATTTGATATTGTAAATAAAAGAAATCTATAGATTATAAGTATGTTTGTGTCTTATAATTATATTCAGAGAGATTTCTAGAAAATTTTGTTTTGTATTACTATTCCCTTTTGATTATAGATTAGGAATATGTACAGATTCATTCTTAGTTTACTTTTGGAATAATCTTTTTTAATTGTTTTTGCATCAACAAATATTATTTGTGTGGGTGTGTATGGCTCTATTTTGTGACCTGAGAACGTCCCCCCCCCTATAAACTACTCAACTGTCGAAAAGTGCGCAAGGGAAGTAAGAGCTTTAGGAAAATATAAATTATGATCAAGGAGATGTGATGGTGGTGGTGGTTATAATAATTATACGAACAAAGACGAGAGCTATTAGTGCTCCTATTATGCACCCCCTCCCCCGAAATTTTTCGGGATAACCCCACCGCAATATTTTTTTGGGCCGGGCTGCTCGCTGAGATTTGGCTTTCAATTCTCGCAAAACTTTTGAGACCCGATTTGCGACGCTCGGATTCGCAGTTACGAAATGTACGTAATATCGCGTTGGTACAGGCCAGACCAATATTTTATATTCCAATAAGGTACTTTAACAGAAACAAGCATGCCTACCTACAACACATATCAATAATACCCCCCCCCCCAAAAAAAAAAAAAAAAAAAAAAAAAATGGGAATTCAATTCCAAAAGCACAATAATTACTTGGGGTATCACATACTTTTTTCATATTAAAGAACACTGATAGCAGTCAATATACAACTAAAGATCCCTTTAAGATCAATTAAAGTTTTAGGACAACTGGACAACATGTTATGATGTCGAAATCACGTATACTATGTAGATCCTCCGATTTGCAACTCCCCTTGGTAAAAAAGTATAGATATACCAGCAAAACCTCTATTTTTGCTCATTCTAATAATAATATGCATTAATAATTCTATCCATTAATGAAACCTCTATTCCCATATTGTTCACTGTGATTTTTTAAGTAGATTTTCCCCCCTGTTTGATACAATTTAGTCTAATATTGTGATATATTTTGACATTATTAAACAAATATATACATATCGTATTTCACCCTTTTTCTTTTCCTTCTCATTTCCCCCCATTCTTGGTCTTGAAACGTTTTTGGGGTCCACGACCCTCTAGCCCGACATCTGTGTGGGGGTGGGGTAGGCGCGTATCCAGGATTTTGAACGCCGGAGGGTCGACCTGATTTTGGCCCCCCTATGCACTTTTCGAAAAATAGCGCCCCTCCCTCCTCGCAAGGCAAACATAAAATTGTTGAATTCTATCATAGTCACATGAAAAAACTTAAGGCTATTTGAAGATCACTTTTTCAAATGATGTGTTCGTGAAAGAAAATCCATGAATATATGTAATACCAGTTAAAAAATAATAAATGCGACCGTGATTAGTGCGAGCGATTTTTTTGTTTTCTGTTTTATGCATTTGGGGGTTTCAATTTCGTTTGACCTCTCAGCAGAATTGAAGCTGTAACTTCTTTACAAGTCGTTTTAGAATATCCTTCAGGAATATCATTGATAACGTGTTGGAAATGATGCAATCTCGAAGATAATCTACCCAATCTCCTCATCAGTGAATTAGCTGGGATTTAAATGCATCCAAGGTTTGTTCTTACACACAAGATAGCAAGATAGGCTAAGGCATAAGTAAATAATGCGACCTAATATTCTGGTATATTTCATGTATATTGATATAAAATTTAACATTCTCAGCAGTTTATAATCATAAAAAAGATGCGTATGTAACTGAATAATTAAATGCGAGCGCGAAGCGCGAGCTAAAAAAAAATCAATACACTGATATGAAAAGAGACCTGGTTATAACAGTTTACAGTGACTCATGAAGAGGATATTAAATTCAGAGCTTCTCTCGTTCGAAAATCAGTGTGGCACCCTCTAATACAAACATCAGTTCGGCGCCCCATCATTCAAACATCGATTCGGCGCCCCCCTAGGGACCCCAAATTCGAACATCTAATCGCCCCCACTTGGAAAATCCATTCTGCGCCCCTCTAGATCGAACATCTATTCGGCGCCCCCTAGTTCAAACACCAATTCAGGCCCCCTAGTTCGAACATCAATTTGATGCCCCCCAGGTAGAATATCACTTTGGCGCCCCTCTAGTTCGAACATCATTCAGCGCCTCTTTAGTTCGAAAATCTGTTTGGCGCCCCCTCATTCAAACATCGATTTGGCGCTCCCGTAGTTCGAACATCACTTTGGCACCCCTCTCCTAGTTCGAACATTGATTCGGCTTTCCCCAGTTCGAAAATCAATTGGCGCCCCCAACTAGTTTGAACATCAGTTTGGGGCCTCCCCTAGTTCTGACATCAATTTGGCGCCCCACCCCTAGTTCGAACATCAGTTTGGGGCCTCCCCTAGTTAGAACATCGATTTGGCGCCCCCCAGTTCGAAAATCAATTTGGCGCCGCCTGGTTCAAACATGTATTCGACGCCCCCCTACGGCCCCCAGTTCGAACTTCGTTTCGGCGTCAACTAGTTCGAACA
The DNA here is from genome assembly GCF_037042905.1 of Lytechinus pictus. Lineage (NCBI taxonomy): Eukaryota > Metazoa > Echinodermata > Echinoidea > Temnopleuroida > Toxopneustidae > Lytechinus > Lytechinus pictus. The sequence goes on along the minus strand of NC_087250.1, from coordinate 19,160,924 downwards.
TCAATTTGGCGCCTGTTGATTTGAACATTAATTTGTCGCCCCCTAGGCCCCGTAGTTCGAACCTCATTCGTCGTCCCCTAATTTGAGCATCAATTCGGTGCCCCCTAATTAGAACATCATATCGGCGCCCCCTAATTCAAATATCAATTCGGCGCCCACACCCACCGGGAATATGGGATGGGGTTGGGGGATATGACATCCTCTTGATCGACACCCAAACTAGACATTTGACTTAGATGCAGTTACATAACAACACATCATTATAAGGGGAGGAAGAAAAATTAACCTTGTGGACCCTCGGTGCGGCCTCAGTATTACTATAGGCCTTATCCTTCTCTCCATTGCAACAGGGATTATAGCATTGGAACTACATCTACTCCTTTCACACCTCTTTCTTTACTGTCACCCCCCCCCCACTTAACCTTCTTAATCCGCTTATCAACCTTTTAATTCTATATTTTGTACTTTCTTGATCGTCATCCTTTATTTATGCTTATTGATGTATTCATGTATAGATTTCATCCATAAACGTTGTGCTTCGTGTGAGCCCTAGGCTATTTTTTTTTTACAAACGCAATGGCTAGCGAATGTCCATGTCCCCAAAATGTAATGCCCGTAACGACAAATATTAGATGTGGTAATTATTCCGAATTAAGAATATAACTGATTAAAATTCAGGCAGATAACACAGGCAGGGGGGCTTTGGGATAGATGACGTCATGACCATTCTCTGTTATCTCTTCCCCACCATTTCCTAAGTTGAAAAAAAACATATAGGATCGAGTAGTCGCCCACAGTCAAACATTAAATTGGCGCTCGAAAGATCAAACGCCGATTCGGCACCCCCCTTGAGTAATATGTGTAAATTTGGTGCCCCCTCATTTCAGGTCAATTCGGCGGCCCCACGGTCAAACAGTAATTTTGCGCCCCATTAGTTCGAGCATCAAATCGGCGTCCCCTAGGTCGAACACAATTTGGCACCCCCTAAGTCAAAAAATCAGTTTGGCTCCCTCCAGGTTGAACACCAATTTGCCCGCCCCCTTGTTGGAACATCAATTTAACAAATTGGCGCCCCCTCATTCAAACGTCAACTCATCGCCTCTCTAGTTCGAACATCAGTTTTGGGTCCCCTAGGGCCCCCTTATTCGAATATCGATACGGTGCCCCCCTAGTTCGAACATCAATTTGATGCCCCCCTAGTTGAACATCAATTCGGCGTCCCCTATTTTGAACACCACCTTGGTGCCTCCACCTAGTTCGAAGATAAATTTGACGCCCCCTGTTCGAACAACAATACGGCGCCCCCTTAATCAAACGTCAATTTAGCGCCTCTTTAGTTCGAACATCAATTTGGCGCCCCCTAGGCCCCCTAATTCGAACACTGAGCATCCCCCTATATAGTTCAAACGTCAATTCGGCTCCCCTACTTGGAATATCAATTCAACGCCCCCTATAGATCGAACTTCAATATTGCGATCCTAACACAAACATAAATTCGGCGCCTAGGTAAAAACAATTTAGCACCCCCTAGGTCGAACATCAATGATGCTCCACCAGGTCGAACATCAATTTGGCGTCCCCTAGGTCGGACATCATTTTGGCGTCCCCCCCCCTAGTTCGAACATCAATTCGGCGCCCCCTCATTCGAACGTCAATTTAGCGCCTCTCTAGTTCGAACATCAGTATGGCGCGCCCCCCTACTTGGAACATCGATTTGACGCCCCTCTAGATCACACATCTATTCGGCGCCCCCTAGTTCAAACATCAATTCGGTGCCCCCTAGTTCGAACTTGATTCGGCGCCCACCTAGGTCTAACTACATTGTGATGATCCTAGTACCAACATAGATATATATGTTTTTATTCTTGGGGTGTTAACATACAAGTCCAGGTCGGGGAGGAAAGCCTGCGGGCTACAGTAATTTGTTTAACTTTTTCCTTTTCCAGGCAACCTGGACTTGTTCTGTAAACATCCCTTTTCACTTGTAATTGTATATTCTCTTGTTAATTGATTGTAAACTGTTTTTGTTGAAATGCCGAATAAAATAATAATAATAGATTCGAGAACAATTTGGCATCCCCTTAGGTCGAAGAAAAGGATCTCTTGCCTAATTCCCTTAAGAATTATTTTTTATTAAACACATCTGTACATACTTATTCAACAAGAAATGCCCAAAATATCCATATTCCTCAGTGCAGTACTTCCATCTTCAAAAACAGTATATTTTATCAAGGACCAGTTATTTGGAACTCAATCCCTTCTGATATTCAATCAAGCCATTCGGTATCTGTTTTTTAAAAGGAAATACAAAACATTTTTATTGTCTAAGTCTTAGATTTATTCTTGGTTCTCCCCCCCCCCCCATTCTCATTCGGTTAAGGTTTAGTAAGGTGTCTGTTTGTTTGTTATGTTTTTTTTTCTCATTGAATTTGTGATTATATGATGTTTTCAATATTTCTTTAAGTACAATTTTTGTTATGGGTTGGCCTCACACAAGGTTTCTTCCTTTTTGGTCATTACCTTCCTCACTTTCTTTAAATTTGATGTTCATTGTATTTACATTGTCTACTTTTTTAAATGTATTTTTATCTTGATCTCTTGAGGAGAAATAAATGAAACTTGAAACTTGAAGATCAATTCGGCGCCTCCTCATACGAACTAAGATTCGGAGCTTCTCTAGTTTGAGCATCAGTGTGGCGCACCCTAATTCAAACATCGCGATTCGGCCCCCCCTAGGGTCCCCTAGTTCGAACATCAATCTGACCACCCCCCCCCCCCTTAGTTCGAACATCAATTTGGCGCCCTCATTCGGCTCTCCTTTCTTGAAACAGCAATCGGTGCCCCTCTAGTTCAAACATCAATTTGGCGCCCCTCCTAGTTCAAACTTTGATTCGGCGTCCACTAGTTCGAACATCAATTTAGGCCTCCCCTAGTTCGAACATCAATGTGATGCCCCCCTAGTTTGAACATCAATTTGGACCCGCTGGTTCGAATATCACTTCGACGCCCCCCTATGCCCCCCCCAGTACGGACATTGTTTAGGGGGCGTCCACTAGTTCGAACATCAATTTGGCGCCCCCTAGGGCCCCCTAGTTCGAATCGCGATTCGACGTCCCTGAATTAGAACATCAATTCGGCGCCCCTTAGTAAGAACATCATATCGGCGCCCCATAATTCAAATATCAATTCGGCGCCTCCACTCACCGGGGGGGGGGGGGGGGGTGTGGGGATATAACATCTCCTTGATCGACACTCACACTAGACATTTGACTTAGATGCAGTTACATAACAACTAATCATAAGGGGGCAATGAAAAATCAACCTTGTGGACCCTCGGTGTTGCCTCAGTATTACTATAGGCCTTATCCTTCTCTCCATTGCAACAGGGATTATAGCATTGAAACTCCATTTACTCCTTTCAACCTCATTCCCCCCACACTTAACCTTCTTAATCCGCTCATCAACATTTTAATACCACATTTTTGTTCTTTCTTGATCATCTCCCTTTATATATGCTTACTAATGTATTCATGTAAAGATTTCATTCAATAAAAAAGGTTGTGCTTCGTGTGAGCCCTAGGCTATTTATTTTAATTTTTTTTACAAACAAACGCAATGGCTAGCGAATATGTCCCCAAAATGTAATGCCTGTAACGACGAAAATTCGATGTGGTAATTATTCCAAATTAAGAATATAACTGATTAAATTTCTGGCAGATAACACAGGCAGGGAGGCATCGAAATATTTCGACAGAGGGCATGAAGACGTCATGACCATGCTCTATTTTCTATTCCCCTCCATTTTCCAAGTTGAAAAAAACATAGTCGCCCCAAGTCAATCATCAAATTGGCGCTCGAAAGGTCGAACTCCGATTCGGCACCCCCCCAGTTATAAATGTAAATTTAGTGCCCCCTCATTTCAGGTCAATGTGGCGGCCCCTAGGTCAAACATTAATTTTGCTCCTCATTAGTTAGAACATCAAATCGGCGCCCCCTAGGTCGACCACAATATGGCACCCCCTAAGTCGAACATCAATTCGTTCCCTCCAGGTCGAACATCACTTTGGCGCCCCCTAGTTCGAACAACAATTTAGCGTCCCCTTGTTCGAACAACAATTTAGCGTCCCCTTGTTCGAACATCAATTTGGCGCCCCCCCCAGTTTGAACATCAATTTGGCGCCCCCTAGTTCGAACATTACCTAGGCACCCCCCTAGTTCGAACATAAATTTGACGCCCCCCCCCCTTGTTCGAACAACAATTCGGCGCCTCATTCAAATGTTAATTCAGCGACTCTCTAGTTCAAACAAGTTTTGCTCCCCCTAGGGCCCCTTAATTCGAACATCAATTCAGCACCCCCTTCCCCTATGTAGTTCAAATATCACTTCTACCCCCCTTATTCATTCCGCGCCCCCTCGTTCAAACATCCATTCGGTGCCCCCTAGTTCAAACATCCATTCGGTGCCCCCTAGTTCAAACATCCATTCGGTGCCCCCTAGTTCGAACATCGATTCGGCGCCCACCTAGGTCTAACTTCAAAGTGGCGATTCTAGCACGAACATCAATTCGGCGCCCCCTAGGTTGAAAACAATTTGGCACCCCCTAAGTCGAACAATAATTTGTTCCCTCCTGGTCGAACATCAATTTGGCGCCCTATAGATCGAACATCAATTTGGCGCCCCCTAGTTCGTACATCAATTTAGCGCCCCCTTGTTCGAACATCAATTCCCCCTCCCCCCGTTCGACCATCAATTTGGCGCCCCCTAGTTCGAAAACAATTTGGCACCCCCTAAGTCGAACAATAATTTGTTCCCTCCTGGTCGAACATCAATTTGGCGCCCACTAGTTCGAACATCAATTTAGCACCCCCTTGTTCGAACATCAATCCCCCAGTTCGAACATCAATTTGGCGCCCCCTTGTTCGAACATCAATCCCCCTCCCCAGTTCGAACATAAATTTGGCGCCCCCTAGGTTGAAAACAATTTGGCACCCCCTAAGTCGAACAATAATTTGTTCCCTCCTGGTCGAACATCAATTTGGCGCCCTATAGATCGAACATCAATTTGGCGCCCCCTAGTTCGTACATCAATTTAGCGCCCCCTTGTTCGAACATCAATTCCCCCTCCCCCCGTTCGAACATCAATTTGGCGCCCCCTAGTTCGAAAACAATTTGGCACCCCCTAAGTCGAACAATAATTTGTCCCCTCCTGGTCGAACATCAATTTGGCGCCCTATAGATCGAACATCAATTTGGCGCCCCCTAGTTAGTACATCAATTTAGCGCCCCCTTGTTAGAACATCAATTCCCCCTCCCCCCGTTCGAACATCAATTTGGCGCCCCCTAGTTCGAAAATCCATTCTGCGCCCCTCTAGTTCGAACTTCTATTCGGCGCCTCCCTAGTTCAAACATCAATTCAGGCCCCTAGTTCGAACATCAGAATGGCGCGCCCCCTAATTCAAACATCGAATTGACGCCCCTCTAGTTCAAACATCAATTCGGTGCCCCGTAGTTCGAACATCGATTCGGCGCCACCTAGGTCTAACTACAATGTGACGATCCTACCACAAACATCAATTCGGTGCCCCCTAGTTCGAACATCGATTCGGCGCCCACCTAGGTCTAACTACAATGTGACGATCCTAGCACCAACATAAATTCGAGAACAATTTGGCATCCCCTTAGGTCGAAGATCAATTCGGCGCCCCCTCATACGAACGTAGATTCGGAGCTTGTCTAGTTTGAGCATCAGTGTGGCGCCCCCTAATTCAAACATCGCGATTCGGCCCACTTAGGGCCCCCTAGTTCGAACATCAATCTGACTACCCCCCTTAGTTCGAACATCAATTTGGCGCCCCTATTCGGCTCTCCTTTCTTGAAACATCAATCGGTGCCCCTCTAGTTCAAACATCTATTTGGCGCCCCTCTTAGTTCAAACATTGATTCGGCGTCCACTACTTCGAACATCAATTTGGGGCCTCCCCTAGTTCGAACATCAATGTGGTGCCCCCCCCCCCAGTTCGAATCTCGATTCGACGTCCCTTTAATTAGAACATAAATTCGGCGCCCCTTAGTAAGAACATCATATCGGCGCCCCACAATTCAAATATCAATTCGGCGCCTCCACCCACCGGGGGGGGGGGGGGGGGGGTGGGGGGGGGGTGGGATATAACATCTCCTTGATCGACACCCACACTAGACATTTGACTTAGATGCAGTTATATAACAACTAATCATAAGGGGGCAATGAAAAATCAACCTTGTGGACCCTCGGTGTTGCCTCAGTATTACTATAGGCCTTATCCTTCTCTCCATTGCAACAGGGATTATAGCATTGAAACTCCATCTACTCCTTTCACACCTCTTTCTTTTATGTCAGTTTCCAATCCCACTTACCCTTCTTAATCCGCTCATCAACATTTCAATTCTACATATTTTGTTCTTTCTTGATAATCTTCCTTTATTTATGCTAGGTAATGTATTCAGGTATAGATTTCAACCATAAACAAACGTTGTGCTTCGTACGAGCCCTAGGCTATTTATTTTGTTTATTTTTTACAAACGCAATGGCTAGCGAATATCCACGTCCACAAAATATAATGCCCGTAACGACAAATGTTAAATGTGGTAATTAATCCGAGTTAAGAATATAACCCCTCCATTTCCCAAGTTGAAAAAAACATATAGGGAGTTGTCGCCCCGAGTCAAACATCAAATTGGCGTTCGAAAGTTCAAACACCGATTCGGCACCCCCCTCCCGAGTTATAAGTGTAAATTTGGTGCTCCCTCATTTCAGGTCTTTGCGGCGGCCTTCTAGGTCAAACATTATTTTGCGACCCATTAGTTCGAGCATCAATTCGGTGCCCACCTATGTCGAACATTAATGTTACGATCCAAGAACGAACATCATATCGCCCCCTCGGTGCCCCCTTGTTCGAAAATCTGTTTGGCGCCCCCCTCATTCAAACATCGATTTTGGGCTCCCCTAGTTCGAACATCAATTTGGCACCCCTCTCCTAGTTCAAACATTGATTTGGCCCTCCCTAGTTCGAACATTAATTTGGCCCCCCTCCTCGTTCGAACATCAGTTTGGGGCCTCCCCTAGTTCGAGCATCAATTCGACGCCCCCCACCCCTAGTTCGAACATCAATTTGGCGCCGCCTGGTTTGAACATAAATTCGGCGCCCCCTCATTCGAACGTAGATTCGGAGCTTCTCTAGTTCGAACATCAGTGTGGCGCTCCCTAATACAAACATAAATTCGGGGCCCCCTCATTCGCACATCGATTCGGCGCTCTCCTAGGGGCCCCTTATTCGAACATCAAATCACCCCCACTTGGAAAATCCATTCTGCGCCCCTTTAGATCGAACATATATTCGGCGCCTCCCTAGTTCAAACATCAATTCAGCGCCTTCTAAGGCCCCTAGTTTGAACTTCAATTCGGCGCCCCCTCATTCGAACGTCAACTCGGCGCCTCTTTAGTTCGAAAATCAGTATGGCGCCCCCTCATTCAAACATCGATTTTGGGCTCCCCTAGCTCGAACATCAATTTGGCACCCCTCTCCTAGTTCGAACATTGATTCGGCTTTCTCTAGTTCGAACATCAATTTGCCCCCCCCCTTGTTCGAACATCAGTTTGGGGCATCCCCTAGTTCGAACATAAATTCGCCGCCTCTTTAGTTCGAACATCAATATGGTGCCCCCTCATTCAAACATCGATGTGGCGCTCCCCTAGTTCGAACATCGATTTGGCACCCCTCTCCTAGTTCGAACATTGATTCGGCGTCCACTAGTTCGAACATCAATTTTGGGCCTCCACTAGTTCGAACATCAATATGGTGCCCCCCCCCCTAGTTTGAACATCAATTTGGCCCCCGCTGGTTAGAATATCACTTCGACGCCCCCCTATGCCCCCCTGTACGAACATTGTTTAGGGGGCGTCCACTAGTTCGAACATCAATTTGGCGCCCCTAGGGCCCCCTAGTTCGAATCTCGATTCGACGTCCCTTAATTAGAACATCAATTCGGCGCCCCTTAGTAAGAACATCAAATCGGCGCCCCATAATTCAAATATCAATTCGGCGCCTCCACTCACCGGGGGGGGGGGGGGGGGAGTGGGGATATAACATCTCCTTGATCTACACCCACACTAGACATTTGACTTAGATGCAGTTACATAACAACTAATCATAAGGGGGCAATGAAAAATCAACCTTGTGGACCCTCGGTGTTGCCTCAGTATTACTATAGGCCTTATCCTTCTCTCCATTGCAACAGGGATTATAGCATTGAAACTCCATCTACTCCTTTCACCCTCATTCCCCCCACACTTAACCTTCTTAATCCGCTTATCAACATTTTAATTTTACATTTTTGTTCTTTCTTGATCATCTTCCTTTATATATGCTTACTAATGTATTCATGTAAAGATTTCATTCATAAAAAAAAGGTTGTGCATCGTGTGAGCCCTAGGCTATTTATTTATTTATTTTTTTACAAACAAACGCAATGGCTAGCGAATATGTCCCCAAAATGTAATGCCTGTAACGACGAAAATTCGATGTGGTAATTATTCCAAATTAAGAATATAACTGATTAAATTTCTGGCAGATAACACAGGCAGGGAGGCATCGAGATATTTTGATAGAGGGCATGAAGACGTCATGACCATGCTCTATTTTCTCTTCCCCTCCATTTCCCAAGTTACAAAAAAACATAGTCGCCACAAGTCAAACATCAAATTGGCGCTCGAAAGGTCGAACTCCGATTCGGCACCCCCCCCCGAGTTATAAGTGTAAATTTAGTGCCCCCTCATTTCAGGTCAATGTGGTGGCCCCTAGGTCAAACATTAATTTTGCTTCTCATTAGTTAGAACATCAAATCGGCGCCCCCTAGGTCGACCACAATATGGCACCCCCTAAGTCGAACATCAATTTGTTCCCTCCGGGTCGAACATCAATTTGGCCCCCTCTAGGTCGAACATCATTTTGGCGCCCCCTAGTTCGAACATCAATTTGGTGCCCCCCCCGGTTTGAACATCAATTTGGTGCCCCCCCCCGGTTTGAACATCAATTTGGCGCCCCCTAGTTCGAACATTACCTAGGCACCCCCCTAGTTCGAACATAAATTTGAGGCCCCCCTTGTTCGAACAACAATTCGGCGCCTCATTCAAATGTTAATTCAGCGACTCTCTACTTCAAACAAGTTTTGCTCCCCCTAGGGCCCCTTAATTCGAACATCAATGCAGCACCTTCTTCCCCTATGTAGTTCAAATATCAATTCTACCCCCTTCTTCATTCCGCGCCCCCTCGTTCAAACAACCATTCGGTGCCCCCTAGTTCAAACATCCATTCGGTGCCCCTTAGTTCAAACATCCATTCGGTGCCCCCTAGTTCGAACATCGATTCGGCGCCCACCTAGGTCGAACTTCAATGTGGCGATTGTAGCACGAACATCAATTCGGCGCCCCCTAGGTTGAAAACAATTTGGCACCCCCTAAGTCGAACAATAATTTGTTCCCTCCTGGTCGAACATCAATTTGGCGCCCTATAGATCGAACATTAATTTGGCGCCCCCTAGTTCGTACATCAATTTAGCGCCCCCTTGTTCGAACATCAATCCCCCCCCCCCGTTCGAACATCAATTTGGCGCCCCCTAGTTTGAAAACAATTTAGCACCCCCTAAGTCGAACAATAATTTGTTCCCTCCTGGTCGAACATCAATTTGGCGCCCTATAGATCGAACATCACTTTGGTGCCCCCTGGTTCGAACATCAATTTAGCACTCCCTTGTTCGAACATCAATCCCCCCAGTTCGAACATCAATTTGGCGCCCCCTTGTTCGAACATCAATCCCCCTCCCCAGTTCGAACATAAATTTGGCGCCTCCTAGTTCGAACATCACCTTGGCACCCCCTAGTACGAATATGAATTTGTCGGCCCCTTGGTTTGAACAACAATTCGGCGCCTCCTCATTCAGACGTCAATTCAGCGCCTCTCTGGTTCGAACATCAGTTTCGCGCTCCCTTGAGCCCCCTTATTCGAACATCAATTCAGCACCCCTCCCCTATACAGTTTAAACATTACTTCGACTCCCCTTCTCCAAACATCTGTTCGGGGCCCCCTAGTTTAAACAACAATGTGGTGCCCCTTAGTTCGAACATCAATTCGGCGCCCCCTAGTTAGAACATCATTACGGCGCCCCCTAGTTCAAATATCAATTCGGTGCCCCAACCCACTTCGAATATGGGGGGGGGGGTGGGGATATGACATCCTCTTGATCACCCACACTTAACAACAACTTATGATAATGAGGAAAAAAGAAAAATCAACCTTGTGGACCCTCGGTGTTGCCTCAGTATTACTATAGGCCTTATCCTTCTCTCCATTGCAACATGGATTATAGCATTGAAACTCCCATCTACTCCTTTCACCCTCATGCCCCCCACACTTAACCTTCTTAATCCGCTCATCAACATTTTTATTCTACATTTTTTTCTTTCTTGATCATCTTCCTTTATTTATGCTTATTAATGGATTCATGAAAAGATATCATCCATAAACAAGCGTGCGAGCCCTAGGCTTTTTTTTTTTACAAATGGCTAGTGAATGTCCATGTCCCCAAAACTGTATTGCCCGTAACGACTAAAATTAGATGTGATAATTATTCCTAATTAAAAATATAACTGGTTAAAATTCGGGCAGATAACACAGGTAGGGACGCATCGAGATTTCGAAAGAGGGCATGAAGGCGCCGTGACTATTCTCTATTTTCTCTTCCCCTCCATTTCCCAAGTTGAAAAAAAAACATATAGGGAGTAGTTGCCCCAGTCAAACTTCAATTTGGCGCTCAAAAGGTTGAACACCGATTCGGCAACCCCCCCCCCTGAGTTATAAGTGTAAATTTTGGTGCCCCCTCAGTTCAGGTCAATGTGGCGGCCCCCTAGGTCAAACATTATTTTGCGACCCATTAGTTCGAGCTTCAATTCGGTGCCCACCTAGGTCGAACATTAATGTATCGATCCTAGAACGAACATCATATCGGCCCCCCCCCCTAGGTCGAACACAATTCGGCACCTCCCTAAGTCGAACATCGATTTGGCTCCCCTAGGTCGAACATCACTTTGCCCCCTCCCCCTATTCGAACAATTCGGCACCCCCTCATTCGAACGTCAATTCAGCGCCTCTGTAGTTCCAACATAAGATTTGCGCGCCCTTGGGCGCCCTAATTCGAACATTGATTCGTCGCCCCCCTATATAGTTCAAACATCAATTCAGCTCTCCCTTCTTGGAACATCAATTTGGCGCCCCTCTAGTTCGAACATACATCTATTCGGCGCCTCCTAGTTCAAACATCCATTCGGTGCCCCCTAGTTCGAACATCGATTCGGCGCCCACCTAGGTTTAACTTCAATGTGGCGATCCTAGCACGAACATCAATTCGGCGCCCCCTAGGTCAAAAACAATTTGGCGCCCCCTAGGTCGAACATCATTTTGCCTCCCCCAGTTCGAACATCAATTCGGCGCCCCCTCATTCTAACGTAGATTCGGAGCTTCTCTTGTTCGAACATCAGCGTGGCGCCCCCTAGTTCAAACATCAATTCAGCGCCCCCTTAGGCCCCTAGTTCGAGCATCAATTCGGTGCCCCCTAGTTCGAACATCGATTCGGCGCCCACCTAGTTTTAACTTCAACGTGGCGATCCTAGCACGAACATCAATTCGGCGCCCCCTACGTCAAAAACAATTTGGCACCCCCTTAGGTCGAACATCAAATTGGCGCCCCCTAGGTCGGACATCATTTTGCCTCCACCAGGTCGAACATCAGCGTGGCGCCCCCTAGTTCAAACACCAATCCAGCGCCCCCTTAGGCCCCTAGTTCGAGCATCAATTTGGTGCCCCCTAGGTAGAATATCACTTCGGCGCCCCCGAGTTCGAACATCAATTCGGTGCTCCCTTATTCGAACATCAATTCAGCGCTACTTTAGTGTGAACAACAGAATGGCACCCCTCCTCATTCAAACATCGACTTGGCGCTCCCCTAGTCATGCTAGTTCGAACATCAATTTGGCACCCCTCTCCTAGTTCGAATATCAATTTGGCGCCCCCCCCCTAGTGGCGCCGCCTTGTTCAAACATCCATTCGGCGCCCCCTAATTCAAACATCGAGTTGGCCTCCCTAGGGTGCCCTACTTTGAACACCAATTCGGCTCCCCCTACTTGGAACATCAATTCGCCCCCTAGTTTGAAAATCAATTCGGCACACCCTCATTGGAACGTAGATTCGGAGCTTCTCGAGTTCGAACATCAGTGTGGCGCCCCCTAATACAAACATCAATTCGGCGCCCCCTCATGCGATCATCGATTGGGCGACCCCAAGGGGCCCCTAATTCGAACATCAAATCGCCCCCTCCTACTTGGCAAATCCATTCTGCGGCCCTCTAGATCGAACATCCACATGGCGCCCCATATAGTTCAAACATCAATTCAGCGCCCCCTAAGGCCCTTAGTTCGAACATCAATTACGTGCCCCCTACGTAGAATATCACTTTGGTGCCCCCTAGTTCGAACATCAATTCGGCACCCCCTCATTCGAACATCGATTTGGCGCTCCCCTAGTTCGAACATCATTTTAGTACCCCTCTTCTAGTACGAACATTAATTCGGCGTTCCCTTGTTCAAACATTAATTTACCCCCCCCCCTAGATCGAACATCAATTGGAAGCTTTCCCTCTTTCGAACCCCACCCCTAGTTCAAACATCAATTTGGCGCCCCTTTGATTTGAACATTAATTTTACGACGCCTTGGGTCCCCTAGTTCGAACCTCGATTCGGCGTCATAAATTCGCCGGCCCCTAGTTAGAACATTCTATCGCCGCCCTTAATTCAAATATCAATTCGGCGTCCCACTCACCTGGAATATGGGGGGGGGGGGGGGTGTGGGGTAGGGAACATAACATCCTCTTGATCGACACCCACACTAGACATTTGACTTAGTTGCAGTTACATAGAAACAACTAATTATAAAGGGGGGATGAAAAATCAACCTTTTGGACCCTCGGTGCGGCTTCTTTATTACTCTAGGCTTTATCATTCTCTCCATTGCAACAGGGATTATAGCATTGGAACTCCATCTACTCCTTTCTCCCCTCTTTCTTTTATGTCAATTTCCAATCCCACTTACCCTTCTTAATACGCTCATCAACATTTTAATTCCACATTTTTTTCTTTCTTGAATGTCTCCCTTTATTGATGCTTACTATGTATTCAGGTATAGATTACATCTATAAACAAATGTTGTGCTTCGTGCGAGCCTTAGGTTATTTATGTTATATACTTTCTACAAACGCAAAATGTAATGCCCATAATGACAAAAATTAGATGTAATTATTCCGAATAAAGAATATAACTTATTAAAATTCAGGTAGATAAC